>NC_085011.1:5299626-5389626 GCF_963854185.1 Sardina pilchardus | reverse complement strand
GGAAGTTTTGCTTCTCGGAGTCCCCCTACAGTTGGGAAACAGTATTGTCTTCTACTACTGTCGTAACGTCTGTCATGGTTACACCGGTGGGGTATCCAAGAGGCAAGTTAGACATACTGTATAGGCTATCTAGACATATCGAGGCTGCACAAAGCCTTAACTCACGCTTTGCGTCGTGCCTAACAACGCCCCTTAGCTGTTCGATTATACTGTATAACCCACAGCCTCTCTGGGCTTATTGCTTAAGTTTGCCCTCATTTACCTGCATCTGTTGTCTGCAGAGTCGATATTTGACCCTCACTGGCCCTCAGTCTGGTCTCCATGGTCTCTGCTGTCTTCTCACTGGCATTCAGTCTGGTCTCCACGGTTACCAGTTGGGCTTTGGCCAGTCGGAGCTCCTCTGTCTGCTCCGTCAGTAGAGTTTTCATCTCCCTCAGTAGAGTATTGACATCAGACAGGCTAATCTTTTCGTCGGAGGTTGCGGAAGCACCTGGAGCATTATGCTGGAGGCCTCCACTCTCTGCTGAAACCACAACCACACCAGACCACAGCAACAGCAGCACAGCTCCAGGAGTCTTCATCCTCATACTCAACACACACAGCTCTGTCACTGCTCTGGTCTGTTCACCAGTTTTAGCTCTGCTCTTTGCCAGGACTTTGTTCGACTTCAAAGTCCCTGTTTGAGTAGCGCCTCAGCTAACAAAAAACACGCAGTGATAACCACGAGGAATGTCAAGCAAGTCAACGTCCAACTCCTCAACAAAAGGCTCACCCTGAATCGCCACCACATACTACCTGTGGCTGAGCCGCCACCACCACAGCTTCTTGATGACCCAGACCCTCCCGAACTAGCACACACACGTTGTAACAATGTTGCCACTGGTTGGCAGTGTCAGAGGTGGAATTTCGACGTTGAAACAATGTTACAATGGCCCCAGCCGTGGCGCAACTGGCTGGGGCACCTGCACCGCACGTCGGCGACCCGGGTTCGATTCCCGCCCCGTGGTCCTTTCCGGATCCCACCCCCGCTCTCTCTCCCATTCACTTCCTGTCTATCTCCACTGTCACTGTCAATAAAGGCATAAAATGGCCAAAAAAATATACTTAAAAAAAAAAAAAAAGAAACAATGTTACAACAACGGCAGCCCATAAAGTAATTGTAAATAGAATATACATATAACATAACATTTAGTCATCTTCTAGTTGCAATGTCGATGTCAATGTACTGGAGTAGCGGTGCAACGGATAAAAAAAAATTCATCGTTCCCCGGATCAGAGTCACAGATCGGATCATTTTTATATTAAATAAATAAATAAGACAAAAAAGTGCTTGAGCCATAATATCTTCTTTTTAAAATAATTAAGGCAGATGCTATTTGCAGTCGGATGTAATAGCTACCACTGTTATTCACACATAGGGCAAATAACCATTGTTGCTATTTACAACCAGGTGTATTTAGCTTGGCACAGTAGACAGTCACCCAGGTGTTCCTAGACAAACATTTTATTTACACCCAGGTCCTCATAGTCAATAACGCTATTTACACCCAGGTCTTCATAGTTAAAGAGACCCTATGCAACTTTCTGCAGGAGACGATCGCTCCTTGTTTACATCTGAAAGTCTGAGACGAAGAACCACGCTTGCAATTTATATATTTAAATATAGACTATACATGTATAAATATACACGCTAGGGATGTTAACCGGTGACTGTTTGACCGATGGTTGACCGTATCCACGTAGCCGATCAAAGTTGTCGCTAGTCGGTTAAAAAAAAAAAAAAAAAATAGGCTATTATTATAGACAGTGGACTAAACGCTACTACAGCTAGCCATCTCATTCCAAGGTCTTTTTTGCGTGAAGTTAACAAATTATCCCTCACACTCAATTTGTAATAACTCGCCTGCTTGTAGGCTACTTAATAAACCAATAAAAACATTTGCACGCAATACGCTAAAGCTGTCGGGGAAGCTCTGCAGAGAAAATGCAAGCATAAAACGAGCGAAAACGAAAAACGAAACCGAAACCAGAGATGAAATCGCCAATCCTGCATAGTTCCTCTTTAATAACGCTGTTTACACCCAGGTCCTCATAGTCAATAACGCTGTTTACACCCAGGTGTCCATAGTCAATAACGCTATTTACACCCAGGTGTCCATAGTCAATAACGCTATTTACACCCAGGTCCTCATAGTCAATAACGCTGTTTACACCCAGGTGTCCATAGTCAATAATACACAGGTGTAAACAGTGTATGGTGGGCACCCCGGGTGAAAGGGCTATTCACACCCACGTAATAAACACTGCATATACAATAACTGAATCCCAGTTGCTTTTCAGTGAAATATTCACATTTCTCAACATTCACATTGTGTGATTAAACCCACAGCTTGTCAAACTTTTTTAATCTTAAATGTTAAAACGTTAAATGCTTTCTGCATTCTATTATGGAGTCAAACTGATTTACTGTACTGATGAACACCAGTAAATGTCTTCATAACTATTTGTTTACCTTTATGATGTATAGCCATAATAGTAGCTCTACTAGTCTGATGTATCAGCTGCCTTTATATCAGTTTTGGCACCTATGCATGCATTCCAGATATTCAATCAATCAACCAATAATGTATTGGAGAATATACATGATATCCTTTTGCATTCAATAGACTAGTTATTTGTGATTAAGTATTAATGTTACCAAGGCAATGATAATTTAAATTGGCTCGATCAAACCTGACCGAATGTCATTATCCACAAGGCTAAGCATCTATTTACTGTAGTAACATGGAATATGTGTTATGTAGTGATGGGTTGTAAGCATAGTTGGCGTGCGTGTGAGAACTAACTGCTCGTGTCAGTGCGTGGCAGCTTTCTCTTACGTGCCCATAATATTTCCACATGGGAAATAAATTAACATTCCCTTTGATGTCAACACTTTCTTTGCATTGATGTGATACTTTAGAGTTGACAAACTCAGGTGATATGCAAATTCCTTGCTACAGACATTGCAGAGGACTTTTTTTTTTTTTTTATCAAAACGTTATTTTTATCAACACCATAAGACTGTTTATGGATTAATCGGATTAATCGATTAATCTGCATTTCTTTTAAATCAGTTATTTTTTCTCAAATTAATTGATCAAAATGTATGTTATTTTAACAGCCTTAGTTTTTACACTCATGTAAAGGCAATCAAAATGCGCAATACACAAAATGTGAAATCGGATGAATATTACTGTAGCCTATAATATGCAGCTCAAGAATTCTCCATTCTGATAGGGCAACCATCAGGATATTTGGAGGTCCATCATTACAAAGATAACTGACCTTTAAGTTGTGCCTTTGGCTGTTTCATTACCATAACAGCTATGGAGGACTTGTTAACCAATGTGTGTTCCCTTCCCTCTCTTTGTCTGTCTCCCTTCTTCCTTTCTTGTCAAAGGTTTTGGAGAAAGTGGTCTTCAAGCAAATGTGTGACTTCCTCTATCAGAATAACCTACTAGACCCTATGCAGTCTGGTTTCAAGAGTGGTCATTCTACTGAAACTGCTCTTCTATCTGTGACTGAAGCATTGAGAGTAGCTAAGTCCTCTGCTCAGTCATCAGTGTTAATTCTGTTAGATTTATCTGCAGCCTTTGATACGGTTAACCATGACATTCTCCTTTCTACACTATATGAACTGGGAATTTCTGGGAAAGCTCTTGACTGGTTCGAGTCTTACCTTAAAGGGCGTTCTTTTAGCGTGTCTTGGCAGGGACAGATATCAAAGTCTCATGACCTCACTACAGGAGTCCCCCAAGGATCAGTATTAGGGCCCCTCCTTTTCTCTATTTACACCACTTCTTTAGGTGGGATTATTCGCTCTCATGGATTTGAATATCATTGCTATGCGGACGACACTCAACTTTTCCTATCCTTCCCATCTGAGGACTCTAGTGTTTCCCATCGGATCTCTGCATGCCTGAAGGACATTTCAATCTGGATGAAGGATCAGCACCTTCAGCTTAATCTTTCCAAAACTGAGCTCTTGGTGTTTCCAGCAAAAACAGCTATTCCCCAACAGATCAATATCCAGCTTGATTCATCCTCACTGACTCCAACCAGATCGGCACGTAACTTGGGTGTCATAATTGATGACCAACTTACTTTCTCTGAGCATGTTGCCTCAATTGCAAAGTCATGTCGGTATACCCTGTACAACATTAGGAAGATCAGACCTTATCTGACACAAGATTCCACTCAGCTTCTTGTACAGGCAATGGTTATCTCCAAGCTGGACTACTGTAATTCTCTGTTAGCTGGCCTACCTGCTTGTGTATTAAGACCACTACAGTTGATTCAGAATGCTGCAGCACGACTGGTCTTCAATCAGCCAAAGAGGACACATGTAACCCCTCTCCTAGTTACTCTCCACTGGCTCCCTATAGTAGCCAGAATTAAATTTAAATCTCTCACTCTGGCCTATAGGACACTGACTGGATCTGCTCCCAGCTACTTCAGTTCTTTAATCACGATGTACATTCCCAACCGCCCATTGCGATCTTCTGAGGAGCGTCTGTTATGTCGACCAACCATACATGCTAGGTCAAATTGTAGATCCTATTCTTCAGTGGTTCCATGTTGGTGGAATGAGTTGCCCAGTGCTTTCCGTTCCAGCAACAGCTTTGGATCTTTTAAGAGGGGTCTTAAGGCATATTTATTTAATATGCACTTAGTCCTTTGAGTTTGTGATGTGTTATGGTTTGTATAATAGTATTGTTTTGTTATAATTTGTCTATTGATAGAATTTGAAATTTATTTTGCTATTGTCCTTAAATTTAGCCATACCATGCTTTAGTTATTATTATCATATATAATTAACTGAGTGACTTATTTGATTGCTATTCTCATTTCACTGTTTTATTTCTCATTAGGTTAGTGCTTAAAATTATTGTTCTACTGATAATATTACTATTCTCCCTAGTTTGTAATTATTCACTGTTAATTTAATTTGTATTGTTATTTATTTGTATGTCGCTTTGGACAAAGGCGTCTGCTAAATAACCATAGCCATAACCATAGCCATATTCACAGCTCCAGTCAGAGGTATCTACCACTTTTTATTCCACTGCTCGGTTGAGTTCCCCATTGTCCTGCGTTCTATAAGGGTGTGCATTAACTTTAGTTATCTCCCTCAACAATGGAATTCTCTTCTCTGATTGGCTGATGGGGTGGCCATTAAGTAAGGGATAATGTATAGAACGCCGGTCATTATCGGAAAATAATTCCCGACAGGACGGACAGAACCCCGACGCGCAGCGGAGGGGTTTTGCTTCGTCCTGAAGGGAATTATTTTCAGATAATGACTGGCGTTCTATACATTATCGCGCTTATTATATGGCTACTTGCCAAAACGAGAAAATCAACTTATCTCAATGTGTCTTTAGCAATGACTTGGCTACCGTTTCGTGGCTTCCGCAACAACTAGCGGAGTGAACCCGTTGCCATTGGCAGCGGTCATTATACCTTCGGAGCGGTCAATATGCAGATATAACGGACCGGTAGAACGTTGAGAGGCCCATTCAAAGTGAATGGGAGCTCCCTCAACATTCTAGAGAGCCATATAATAACTTCGTATAACCTGCTACCTTTGAAGTAGTTCCCGTAACACACTTGAATATTAATTCGCCAAACTCGTTGCGAAGTTTAAATGAACTGTCACGTAGCATCCAAGCTGAAATACAGACGTGCAGAACCATAGTAACATTGTAGCATATGACGGAGGTGGATTGTAGCTAGTTGGATGCCATGTAGGCTATAAAAGTAGCGATCTTTCAAAGTTAAAGTTAATCAGAATCCTGGGATATGGCCGCTTGACAACGGGAGAGATAGAACTAACGACTGGCTTTTGGCCGTAGCAACCAGCCATTTAGAACTAACGACTGGCCTTTGGCCATAGCAACCATCCATTTTAGAACTAGTAATGGCAGTTTTGTCCTGCAAGTAGAAAGTTGATATGTGGCGGAAAGTAGTCCCACAGTCAAGACAGTTTTAGCGATGTTAACGGACGAAACGGTGGAATAAAACTATGTTCTAAATATACAGGTTATGTATACAAACGGGAGATAAGCGGGATAACGGCCTTCGAGGTCGACCGGTTCGATGGAAATAATGGCACGGCGGAGGTAACTCCGTCTCCGTGCTTCGCACGTCGCCGGAGTTCTAGACCTCCACCTAGCCATTATTTCCATCGAACCGGTCACCTCGTCGGCCGTTATCCCTTACATATACGCACGGCTATGAAGTAGTTCCATTGTTTTTGACCGTATCACACTTGAATATTAATTCGCCAAACTCGTGAAGTTTAAATGCACTGTCACGTTACATAGAAGCTGTAAAATACAGACGTTCAGATCATAGTAACGTTTAGCATATGACAGAGGTGTCATTTAGCTAGTTAGGTGGCAGTAGCCTAAGAAAAATAGCAATCTTTCAAAGTTAACGTTCATCAGAATCCTGGGATGTGCCAGCTTGACAACGGGAGATTAGAACTAACGACTGGCTTTTGGCCATAGCAACCATCCATTTAGAACTAGTAACCGCAGTTTGAGAAATTAGTTGAAATGTGTCTGGGAAAAGTAGTTCTACAAACAATACCGTTCTAGCGATTAAAACAATTACATTAGCACCGGAAACGAACACAACGCAAGTGGCAACAGTGGAATAAGCGGGATAATGGACTTCACGCCGTGCGGTTATTCAAAGTTAATGCACTTTTCTAGACGGAACGTCCCTCCGCTTCGCGTCGGGCCGTATCACCGTCTAGAACGTGCATTAACTTTGAATAACCGCACGGCGTGTCGTCCATTATCCCGTACTTATTTTGCCCTTCATGGCCACGGCCATTACTCCATCCCCAATGCCATCTCTCTGCGTAGAAATGGTTACCACATAGTCTACGCGTGGTGCCAGCAGGCTGGCTACAGTGTCAACCTCTCCCATGGCGTTTCCCTGCTGCTGGAGGTGGGAGATGACGTCTACCAGGGGAGTCACTAGGAATTAAGGTTTGCTGGGGCACTGTGTCATTTGTGTACATGTTTACTTGGGCACTGCGTTGTTTGTGTACATGTTTACTGGGGCACTGCGTCGTTTGTGTACATGTAAGACATTTTTTTTTACTGGGGCACAACTTATTTTTACAGGGGCACGTGCCCCAGTAAAACATGCCTAGTGACGCCCCTGACGTCTATGGTGCTGATGCGCGGCACACGTGTGTTTGATAAGTGGAACCGTCACACCACATTCTCGGGACACCTGCTCTTCACAGTGTGAAGGAACCAATGATCGGTGCAGAACCTGATACATCAATACATACAGTCACATCTATTGACCAGCTACTTACTTAGACTACTCAGTGAAAGGAAATTCAGCTTGTTTTGATTATTGCATCTCTATTGTAAATGACTTACATCATTTGGTGATATAGTGATTTGCTTTATACTTTTGTACTTGTTTTTCACTCTTGTCCTGAAAGATGCCCTGTGTGTTGTTACCCTGTGTATTGTGTATATGTAGTATGTTGTAAGTGTGTGAGTGACTGCATCCCAAGGCAAATTCCCCCCCTGGGGGACATTAAAGTATATCGTATCTTATCACATTGCTTCCTTCTTTGCTACAGTATGTCTTCATTAGCCTTGCCTCGTGGGATATACTGTAGCCCGGGTTTGCAACTCACGTTGCTTTATTTAATAAAGTCTGCCACATCACTTTTTTACTTCATTTGACTGTTATATATTGTATGTCAAATGAATAAGTTTCACACCTGCTGTAATATACTTTACCCACTAGAGGGAGCTGTGTAGCTGTGGTGAATAATACAAATATTCACACCATCTTGTATTGAGGCTTTGTGAGATCTTTATGGGTTAAAGGAATATTTCGGTATTTTACACTTTAGGTCCATTTTCTGTATAGCCTAGCATGAAAACAAGTGTTTGAGACCGAAATCTCGACGATTGAGTCCGTTTGTGGAATTTGGCAGATTTAGAATGGAGCTCTGTATGGCTTTAGCATTGCTCGCTTTGTGTATGCTCTATTCTGTCCTTAAAACGCCCCTAAACGTTTGTTTCGTCATTCGTCCCGGAAGTACTTTTTCAACCGTGTGTGCCTAATATAACACAACAGAATTTGAATTTCACTGCGAAACTTGCTATAGAAGATCGTTGAAGACCAGTACCACTCGGTGACTCTCCACAAAAACGGAGAACATGTTGTCATTGCTTACAGCACGGGGAACGTGAATTATGTGACAGCTTCAAATGGAGCATCTCTGCTTCTGGAGGTGGGGGATGTGGTCTATCTGCAGCTGTGGAAAGATGCCTGGGTGAGAGATAGGCCTAAACTCTTCACCACCACACCACCTTCTCTGGACACCTGCTGTTCACCATGTAGCCAAGCAGCAGAACAGACCCTGAATACACTGGTGTGTGTGTGTGTATTGGGGGGTGGGGGTAAACAATATTTCAGTTTCACTGCTCCTAGACCGTTGCTGAGCCAACATCGTATACGTTCACTGGAGGCAAAACAACCAAAATCAACTGCCATCAGCTACAACACAAAACTCATCCGATACGTCATTGTATTGTAAATCTTGGACCTGACCATTTAGGACATAGTTATATATCCAATGATTTATACACCCGCAACTTCTCCTTATTGTAGATGCTTGGTTTTCAATAAGAGGTCATTCCACCTTAATTCAACGGATCTTAGAGAAATGTTCTGCTTGACCATCTCAGATTTGCTTCAAACTTTTACCATCTAAAGAGTAACCATTTAAACTGACTAAGGTAGCCTATTTGTCAACCAAACACAGACAACGTGCTAGGTGACGCTTTAGAGTCCCTAAGCCACACTCTAGGCCAGAGCTCTGTCTCTGACTAGCAGTTGCAATAACACACAGCAAATTCACAAATTCTCGTGAATGTACACTGCTCAAAAAAATTAAGGGAGCACTGGTTCATAGGAGTATAGCACCAAGTCAGTCACACTTGTGGGATATTGATCTGGCCAGATATGTACAGTAACAGAGGTGGTTGTGAATCAGGTTCACCTGCTTTGATGTCAACAAAATGTTCTACAGGTGTACTAGAGGGCCAACTGTGAGACGACCCCCAAAACAGGATGGCTTTACAGGTGGTGCCAACTGGTAATTTTTCCATTTTCATCCTTCTTGACTGATTTTTCACTGGTTTTGCATTTGGATAGGGTTAGTGTTACTACTGGTAGCATAAGCCAGTATCTGGAGCCTACAGAGGTTGCACAGGTAGTCCAACTCCTCCAGAATGGCACACCAATACTTTCCATTGGCAGAAAGTTTGCTGTGTCTTCCACTGCAGTCTCAAGAGCATGGAAGAGATTCTAGGAGACAGGCAGTCTATATGGAACAGGGATTCCTTTAAACCTTTGCTTTACTGAAAACCTGTTTGTTACTAGCAGAGTATAGCTTTCCTGCATCTGCTGCACTCACCTATTATAAGAACTCATAGACCGAGTAAAACTTCACTGTGGTCTCATAGTCAACGACAGATCAGTTCAACACAATTACGTTCAACACAATTATTGACTGACAATGGGTTACCATCAAAAACAGCCTAAAAAAAAGCAAAACACTTGTAACAACACAACACAAATGTCCTCCTTTATCAATGTGACAATAAACACTTCATATATTATTCTGACTCTCTTTATGCAATAACTATCATTGTCCTTTGGTGTGACATTTTGTCCTATGATGTGATACATAAAACAACAGAAAAATGTCCTTAATTTGAAAATTAATCAAATCAAAGACAGGTTTTGCATTATGGGAGTTACAACAATAAATCCTCTTAGGTACAATTTCAAACATTTTTGGTTGGAGAAAACGTTTTATTGACATTCATAGGAAAAAGTTAATCAAGCTCATCTATTCATGGTGAAAATTATTCTATTTAGTAATTTTGTGTGAAATCAATTTTAAGAAAATAATTATTTAATAATGTGAACACTTCTGTCTCAAGTATTTTTTTTTATGTTATTCACTATCATTTCTTAGTACTTTTTAAATGTCACACCATAGGACACATTCACAGTGCAGCTGAGTGTACTTTTTAAATGTCACACATAGGACACATTCACAGTGCAGTTGAGTGTACTCTTTAAATGTCACACATAGGACATATTCACAGTGCAGTTGAGTGTACTTTTCAAATGTCCTTAATTTGAAAATATTTGTTTTTTTCCAAAGACAGGTTTTGCAATATGGGAGTTACAACAATAAATCCTCTTAGATAGGTACAATTTCAATTTCATTTTTGGTTGGAGAAAACGTTTTATTGACATTCATAGGAAAAGGTTAATCAAGCTCATCTATTCATGGTGAAAATTATTCTATTTAGTAATTTTGTGTGAAATCAATTTTAAGAAAATAATTATTTAATAATGTGAACAGTTCTGTCTCAAGTATTTTGTTATGTTATTCACTATCATTTCTTAGTACTTTTTAAATGTCACACCATAGGACACATTCACAGTGCAGCTGAGTGTACTTTTTAAATGTCACACATAGGACACATTCACAGTGCAGTTGAGTGTACTTTTTAAATGTCACACATAGGACACATTCACAGTGCAGTTGAGTGTACTTTTTAAATGTCACACATAGGACACATTCACAGTGCAGTTGAGTGTACTTTTTAAATGTCACACATAGGACACATTCACAGTGCAGTTGAGTGTACTTTTTAAATGTCACACATAGGACACATTCACAGTGCAGTTGAGTGTACTTTTTAAATGTCACACATAGGACACATTCATAGTGCAAGTTGAGTGAAACGTGAAAAAAATAAGGTAATTGAAAAAATGAGTGACCACTATTATTTTCTGAAAATGCAGTTTTTATAATCCATAATCCATAAATATATGTATTTTTCTTTAAAACATGATGTTTTCCCCAAAAAAGTACTTTTTCTTGGCCATTTTTCAATTTCTGCACATCACATGTGCCTGTGTGTATGTGTGTGTGTGATAGGGATCAATGCTTCGAAAAAGCATGATGGCTTTTTACTCAACCTCAAGGATTGTTAGATGAAAGGAACGGATCAGTGGATGTGTGAATGTATCAATCTGAATGTATGAATATTGTGATCAGCCTAAGTATGAATACACTGGATTAATATGAATAAATACAAATTCATTTGATGGACTTGTTTCCATGGTCAGATCAGGCCTTATAGTTTGTCTCTACTCTTCATAACGGAATGCAAGGATGATTGTGACATGAGCCCTGAGCTCTTTTGCAATTGTCAAACATTTGAGCTGACATCATGAGGCTTGCAGATCTCCAGAGCCTGTGCGTGAGAAAGAGAGACTTTAAGAAAAAAAAAGAAAGCATGATGGCTTCTTCCTCAACCTCAAGGATTACTAGATAAAGGGATTAACAAGTGGATGTGTGAATTTATCATAATGTATAAATATCAGTTGTGACCAGCCTAAGCATGAATACACTGGATTAATATGAATATATTCATTTGATCATCATCATGAGGCTTGCAGACTGCAATTGACTAACTTTGGTGAAAGAATATTCTTCAAGAGATTAGGTGTTCCGCTAAAAAAAAACATGTGAAAGATTGCCAAATAAAACCACATCACATCTGAACAAACTGATAATGCTGTCATTGTGTTCAGCTCACAAATCGAATAATATCTATTTGAATGATTGATATGAACGAATGTATGGTATGGTACTGGAACTGCACAATAGAAATGCATGTTCCACAGGCCTGGCTAAGAATGGTAAGAGACCAAGAAGTCCGCACACCAGAAAAGGCTCCTCAGTTTCTTTAATGGCAAATCACCACGTATAACGTTTCGGGCCCTAGTCCTTCATCAGCCCCTCATTTGCTTGTCTGTCCAGCACCCAGTCTTCTCTCTTTTTGGATGTGCGCGGTACTCTTTTTGCTTCCTAAGAATGGTTATATGAAGACGGAGGCAATACATACAGATTTTAAATAGTGCTGCTTTGCTCTGGTGTATAAGTATAGTATATACTTTTTTGATCCCATGAAGGAAATTCAGTTTAATTCTTACTTTTTAATCTGTGAATGACTTTGTGTGGATCTCTGTGCTCACCTTAGTATTCATTCTCTTGGTAGGTGAAGAAGATTGTGATCTGAACACACTGAGTTCAAGTGAAAAATGTTTGAACTGTCATCATGAAACAGCATCAATGGCAAGTTCATCAGTGTCGCCAGAGCATTTTAGACTCTGTTTGTTGTTGCCTTTGCTCAACTGTACTTCACCTTACAGCTCTGCAGGTGGTGCTGATAGATAAGGCCACATGTGTCATTGTGTGTCACTCACAGACACAAGAGAGGGTAGCTTCTTTATCGGTTTTGTACCGCAAAGCAGCGCATGTGCATGTGCATGTGTGTGTGTCTGTGTGCTTAAAAATGTAGAAAATTACATTTCAGTCATCCTCCACTTGCAGCCCTTCACTCAACAACAAAATCTACAGTTCAATTGGTGTACAGTCAAATATACACATACAGTATATATGGGCCCCCCATGAACGGGGGCGCAACATGGGCGCAGTGATATCAAGCACTACTTCCTGCTTGTTGCCTATGGGGACTGTTTTCAGATATCACTGCGCCCATGTAACGGTTGCAACTTGCCTTGATTATTACGCCAGATGATAGTGTAGTTCCATGTCAAATCAGCCTAGAAAAACGCCAAGTTTCATTTTCAGTTGGTCTTATTGCACTTTCTAACTTGAGAAGAGACACGTTTTAAATGGGAAAATTACCAGAAATCTTAGTCACTTGTAAGCATGACGCTAGCAGGCGAGAAGCTAACGGTCTAATCCGATTCAATGATCTATGCTAGGCTGAAGCTAAAAGTTGTATCGCCAGACTCACAGAATGGCTGGATGAACGGGAACAAGGTAAATATCGATTGTTTTGCTCGAGGGGAGGTGGAAAATGAGCTTATTTCCAAAAATGGCGGAATATCCCTTTAAGGAACCTCATTTTACAACCAGCATTTTATGCTTATATAAAGTATATTTTACTTATTTTGGGGATGTAAAAATGATATTTATAAGTAATCTTGAAACCAGCAATTTCAGCTTGTTAAGTTTCCAAATACCTCTGTAGACATGCTTATTTCTAGATTTTTTATTTATCTTAATTCACAAAATCTTGCCAAGTGAAATTATCTTGCTGCATGGAGAAAATTTCACTTGTTTTGAGTACCTTTTACCTCAGATTTAGTGTTTTTATCTTGTTTTTAGACACCCTTTTTTGCAGTGTTTAACAATTAAGTTTCACAAAATATATATGATCTCAACAAACACACAATTTATAATTGAAAACAGTAATCAATTACATTTCCAATGTAATTTTCCCTGAACTGAATGTATGTGAGATTCAACACATTCTTCCTGTTATGTGACTGTGAATTTGTTTTGAATTGCCATGAATTGAATTCCACTTCCTGTCATTCCAATTCCAATTCCAATTCAACTTCCTGTGGGGTGGGGCCAATTCAATTCAAATTCCAACTCATGAATTGAATGGAGGCAAATTCTAAAATTCGGAATTGTGCACAAGCCTGATAGAACTGTGAATCAAAACACTCTAACAACAGCATAAGCAACATGTTTAAACACATCAAATTTCATAAATTATTTGGGAACACATTGAGCAAACTTGAAAGTAGAGGAACATTTGATTAGCCTACTTGCCGTTGCTCCATCACCTGTGTGTGTGGATCCATCTGCTATTAGAAGATGAAACTACAGATAGATAGATACTGTAGATAGATAGATAGATAGATATACTTTACTGTATTCATCGACAAGGGAAAATTACAGTGTTAGATAATTAAATGAAAAAATGATTTCAACCATTGGTTTGGGCATTTTGTTCCTTTTATTTTCTTCTTGGAGTACACCATAATTTTTTATTTACATGTTAAAATCCCATAATCTTCTTCTTGGGGATGCCCCCAGACCCTCCTACAGGGTTTCTCAGTCCTCAGTTTGCAGGTCTGTAGGCCTAAGCAGTAAGCACACTGTCATTCATCACCAATATCTATAATATTTTATTTTAAAAGTAAGAATATAATAGCCTATATTTGATGTCTTACTACCAGCTGATACATTTGCTGATATCGATACACCGTAGGATCATGATGAGTACCGGCACCATTTTTCTTCAAGCACTGGAGTGTACACTTCCAGCACACATCCACACGCATTTATTCACACCCTCATACTGTATGTCCTGATATGTACTGTTGCGTTTTGTATCCTTCTGATGATTACAGGGCTCCTATAATCACAGCTGAGATCGCTACTCAGGGTGTGTGCATATATCCTTTTAGACTGTGAGGCTCTCACTTTGCTAAGAGGGGGGTGTGGGTGCCACCGTCTTTAGACCAGGCGAGGCTCTCACCTTGCTAAAGACTAACTTCCCTTTTTCGACTCTGCGAGGCTCTCGCTTGCGAACAAAGAGGAAGTATTTATCAGTGTCGTGTCTTTTGCAAAGGCCCCTTTTCAATGGGTTTAGGATGCACGAAAGGACTGATACATGAATCAAAATCCTTAATCAGGAGTTCAGGGTCAACAAGTAAATATTATACAGGAGGCTCTCCATATATCCATTTCATGTTAACCCTATTACCTGCAATCGTGCTTGTAATTATGTGATTATAGTGGGACTGGGCTATTTACTGCATAAACTAATCTGTGACAATGATTTCTAAAAGTCTTCCTCCTGTTACAAAGGCTGTCGCCTGTCAATGGAGTGACAAAGGGGACCTATTCCTCATGGTCACAGAAAGATTCATATATAACTAATTTGGGATTGGGAATTCAGATAATATTTTCCTCCTTGTGACGAGGGTGAATAGTTGGGGTTAAGGGGGTCCTAGGTTCCTAATTGTAAGTTGTGTAACACGGCTGGGGGAAACAGTTTCTCTTATCCCACCGGAAACATGCAACAAACTTAATCTAATTCTATTGACAGGGCCAAGTGATTCAATATGGGCTTTTCTAGGACAAATCTGTATAGCACTCATGGCATATAACAGATCTAAGTGATAATTTGTACTCCATTTTTACATACATTAGTTACTAAAAACAGATTTCCGTATCTTTGCTTGTGTGATGTGCATTTGGACCTTGTAAAGGCCCCCGAACCTTATTCTTTACAGAAACACGCCCGCTAAATAAAGTCCGGTTGGTTTTGTGACCGCATCGGTGCATAGGACCTTCCTTCCTAAATACACAGCTGAGTTCGCTACTCCAGTGTCTGTCAGTGCATTGCGCAGTAAGTGTTTGCCCATTAACAGTGTCTTAGAAAGTAAGCCCTCAAACGGACAATCTTACCAGCTTCCTGCCTGGTCTCCTCTGTAGGCGTGCGCCTCTTGCAAGAAGTTCAGCATTCTCGTTGACACAGGGGAGGCAAAGAAAACTCAAAAAGGACTCTGCTGCCTTTTAACAGAATCCCTAACCAAGGGTTAGGGTTCTGACTTTAATGAAGATAAAATAAAAATAAAAGCTTCTCGCTCTCAGTCGGCGAAGTCCAAAAGAGGTGATGGAGAGCGCGCGTGTTTTTTTTTGCCCCGGTCCCGGGACACTTTTATATTTGCCCAGCTGAACCTGAATCTATCACTGGTATTACAGTCAGCTGATTGGCTATTTGTTGTTCCTCTTTCTGGTAGCTACCCTCAACTCTTCATACTTAAAATACTGACACAGCACACTGATGTTGCCCATACATGGCTCTACGCTGAAACTATTAAACTTAAAACTCTAACACAGCATTCGGATGTAACCCATATATGGGCGTAAGCAGGAACTACCAAACTTACAACTCTAACACAGCATTACTCTATAAGCCTGACTAAAACACTTTAAGGGCTAAACAATTGTGCTCTAAAGGATTAAGCAAAAACACATTCTAAAGCTAAACAAAACCACACTTTAAGCTTTTTAGTAAAAACACACTTCTAGTCTAAGTAACTATTCTTTTCACACAAGTTATCTATCATTTGCACTTGCATTTGCACATTTTTATTTGGTTTAGAGCAAGCTGGAATTAAGCATTAATATTAGACTTCTATCTAGTGAACTATCTCATATCTTTTGACTTTTCCACGGTTCACATTTTCTGCCACTTTCTACACCCTCCTCTTGAACCGTGGGAAACTGGTCTCCGTCGATCGTTGCTGGCCGCATCGGGGTTGTTTGGTCATCCGCTTCGGGTCATTAATGAAGACGGCGTGGGGGCCCAAATCCGCTGGGTCGGGTGTCTTGAATCTGTACTAGCCGGCCTCCTCGATGTCTCGTCTCGTGATGGGTTGGTGAGGCCTCCCGTCTCGACAGCGGTGCCAAACACCAAGAAGTGTACCATAAATACAAAAAGGGTTATTAAAAATGCAGTCTTTCCTGTAGGTCCGTATGAATTCGTGCGACCACGGAATCTAATTGGGGTTTCAGGGGTTTGCTGATTGTGCACCATCGTGCTCCAGTCTTGAATCTGTAGACTCTCACAAAGACTGGGAGTATGTGAGGGTCTCTGGAGAAAGGGGTTTTGTGTACTCCTTCTCTACTAAAAATGAGGACTGAGTTTCGCCTCATGTACTATCTCTTTTCCTTGCTCAAACGGGCATCGAATTAGGCAAGGAATTAAAGTGAGTCTGGGCATTATATGGGCTATCAGCGCCCAATTGTCTGGGTCTCTTAGGGCCTTGACGGGGAATCTATGTAATCTATTCATGCCGTCTGTCCATAGGTAGTTCCTTTTCAGGTGTGTTACTACCGTGGTACCAGGTTCCTTTATTACGAACCTGTTGACTGGCGGGGGACTAGAAAGGTTTCTCTGATCATTGTTTGATGAGGCTCTGGCTCGTCAGCCACCTCCAACGTCTCTTCTCTCACTGTCACTGTTATGGGCTCGATCACCATTGCTTCATGGTTTGCAGTTACTTCCTCTATTGTCTGGGGAGTCCTGTCTAACAGACTGTTTAACAGGTTGTCTTGTGCTGGTTGTATGAGATCTTCTGAGCTGATGCTCCAACCTTCACTAATTATGCAATTGTCTGGGAATTACTTAAAAAATAAATAAATAAATAAATAAAAAAAAATTAAAAGTGACTTCACACTTGGGGATAGAGGGAGGTTGGGCCCAATTCTAAGCCTGTGCTCCGGTCAGTGATTGGAAATTAGGGATCAGTTGGGTCCAAGGTGTCTCCTGGATCTACGAATGATTTAGTCAACGGGTTGTCGGGGAATCTTTTTGGGACTTGTAACTTGGCTTTGCATGCCTGTCTGTCACTGTTCCTCATGTGCAATGCATCAGAGAGGCCATGGCCCCTTGGCTTGCTGAGTTAGTAACACATTTCACACTTTCAACTGCCTCAGGCTACTCACAAGTGTCTTCACTTCAAGGGAGTTTAACATTTTTTCTTTCTGGTCTGTTCTGTGTTGATGATCTGTTGCCCATTTACTGGGTCTTCTGTGATGGGGCAGCTAATTTCTGCTTTAGTTGGATGTTGTTGACATGAGCAGTTTTCATCTCTGAACGGCCCTGCTCCTTTTGTCTCCAAAGTCTATGGGTCTCTAGTTATTCCCTATGCTATAAAGCTAGCACAGATGAGGGTAGTCAGGTTGACATATTGTCGGGTGCATTTTAGAATCTATGTGGCTTTGAGCTCTCCTCCTCTTACCCTTCTCTGGGCCTGAAGGACTTGTGAAAGGGGGGAGGGGATGAAACAAAAAAGAGGAACTTCTCTTTTCCTCGTCTGTAATTCACCATAGCCCTGTCGGTTTATCTAGTGGGGGAGGGGGTGTCATACATATAGCAAGAGAATGAGCAGACCTTGCCATCTGGGGTGGCACAACATATTCCATACATAGCATATTCTCCAGGTAGCAGAGTCCCAGCTGGGAACGAGGGATTCCCTCACCCCAGCTGGTCGAGCCCTCCCCTGTGTCTGAGATTGACAAGTTGTCCTCGGGCAAGACACTTGGGCTTAGTGTTTGTGAGTGTTGAGAGTGTAGTCATTTTTGTAAACGTGTGAGTTAAAGATGTACCCTGCCTGTCTTTGCTAAGGTCACAACGTTACCCCTCATGTTTACTATAATATCTTCACCTTCTGTAGTGTTTTTGATGCCCTGGTGGCCGTAGGCTTTGTTTGCGGGTTGTGTATATTAGGAAATATTTATTCCCTAATATAGTGGGAGGTAGGGGCCCCGCAATGTTAGTGGAGTAGCACACCCCTCACCTTTTAACAGTGATGGGGTACATTTTCCCTATGGGATGGGACGCCCTCCCTTGTTGGCGTAGTTGCTGCATTTTTCATCTTGTGAGACATGGGAGTCTTTTTTTGCGACGTCCCTTCTCTATGATTTCGGGCACTTCATGGGGTCTGTGTAACTTGACAATTCTCGTCTTGTTTAGCCGTCTACAGTAGTTCCCCTTTTTCTCGGTTGGGGTGTCTAACCGTCAGGCAAGTAAACTGTTTGGTCTAGCTCACTAAGGCACTTTTCTCTTTTCTGTTACCCCTTTCGAGAAATTTTGAGTTATTCTTCCAACTCATCTTCTGGGGCTCTCTTGTGGGCCTTCACTAAGTCTAAACATGTGCTACCTGGGGGTACCCGAATGCTTTTGTTCACACTCAAGGCTAGGTTCATGGTCGGGTCCTGAAGTAATTCTTCTGGGAGTCCTGCATCTATACATCTCTTGAGATAGGCTGTATCTGATTGGCTTTCTACTCGTGGGGGGAGTAGGGAGAGAAGCTTTACACAGCTCATCCCTGTACCTAAAATTTGGCTGCTTGAAAATATAGAGGAGCCTAACTCAGATTGGGGAGGTGCAAATGATACTGTGGAGATGGGTCGTATGATGGGTGCTGCCTGTTTTATGGGTGTCTGTGGGACATGGACATTGGTGGGTCTTAAGGGGGTTGAACTTTGTGCTAGTGAACCTTCATAGTGAAGGCCACTCGGAGTTCCTCTTTGGGGGGAGGGCCTGGGTGTTCGTGGCCAGACTGTGGTTCTCTCTCGGGCTCGGCCTCTTTCTGGTGTGATTGGGATGTGATATCTTATGTCTCCCTCTCGCTCCTCCTCGCTCTCATCTGTCGAGGCGTTCTCCCCTGTGACAGGGGTGGGGAGAGTGGTGAGACTTCGGAAGGTCCCTGATGTGGCACTGGCGTGCTCTTCTGTGGCAGGGGCGGGGAGTGTTTGGGCTCAGCTCAATTTTTACATCCAGCGTCCTTGTACTACAGCAGCTACTCCTGCTGTGTGGGACAGCTGTACATTTGCCAGGTTAAGGAAGGTGCCCCTGTCTGTACCAAAGTCTAAATCCAAAACATTTCCTAGGTTCAATCTACAGTTTTGTGGGATTAGACATGCATATTGGTCGACGGAGCTGTCTTCTGCCCCTGGACTTGTGTGGCGGGCTATGGAGTTATCTGTCCATTCACCCTAGTCTCGGCTGTTTTATAACTGTTCCTTTCCTTCTAAGTACTCTTCGAATAGGTGCGGTTCCTCGTGGGTTTGCAACTTCCACTTCACTCTACGTTCTGAGCTCTCTTCAGGATACAATCAGTAACACCTATGATATGCCTTATACTCACGGATACAGTCAGCCTCTGTCAGCTTCAGTGATCGAACTTGGTTTGGCCAGTAATTATCATGCGACAAGATATGTAAGGGCCGGTACCTAATAATCCTTTTGCTTTTACTGGGTCGATTTGCGCCTGCGCTATTGTTTAACGAGACTTTCATGCGCGGTTTGTGAGCCTTTTTAGGTTTTCCCAGTGTGCGCACCACTGGGTTATCTAAACAGAAACTCTTGTGTATCGTACCCTATACACTTTTCTAGGTATGGGTTCGAGCGCTTAAGCTAGTGTGGTGACTTGTTCGTCTTACTCAATCACTGCCTACACGTTGGGCGCCATGTTGCGTTTTGTATCCTTCTGATGATTACAGGGCTCCTATAATCACAGCTGAGATCGCTACTCAGGGTGTGTGCATATATCCTTTTAGACTGTGAGGCTCTCACTTTGCTAAGAGGGGGGTGTGGGTGCCACCGTCTTTAGACCAGGCGAGGCTCTCACCTTGCTAAAGACTAACTTCCCTTTTTCGACTCTGCGAGGCTCTCGCTTGCGAACAAAGAGGAAGTATTTATCAGTGTCGTGTCTTTTGCAAAGGCCCCTTTTCAATGGGTTTAGGATGCACGAAAGGACTGATACATGAATCAAAATCCTTAATCAGGAGTTCAGGGTCAACAAGTAAATATTATACAGGAGGCTCTCCATATATCCATTTCATGTTAACCCTATTACCTGCAATCGTGCTTGTAATTATGTGATTATAGTGGGACTGGGCTATTTACTGCATAAACTAATCTGTGACAATGATTTCTAAAAGTCTTCCTCCTGTTACAAAGGCTGTCGCCTGTCAATGGAGTGACAAAGGGGACCTATTCCTCATGGTCACAGAAAGATTCATATATAACTAATTTGGGATTGGGAATTCAGATAATATTTTCCTCCTTGTGACGAGGGTGAATAGTTGGGGTTAAGGGGGTCCTAGGTTCCTAATTGTAAGTTGTGTAACACGGCTGGGGGAAACAGTTTCTCTTATCCCACCGGAAACATGCAACAAACTTAATCTAATTCTATTGACAGGGCCAAGTGATTCAATATGGGCTTTTCTAGGACAAATCTGTATAGCACTCATGGCATATAACAGATCTAAGTGATAATTTGTACTCCATTTTTACATACATTAGTTACTAAAAACAGATTTCCGTATCTTTGCTTGTGTGATGTGCATTTGGACCTTGTAAAGGCCCCCGAACCTTATTCTTTACAGAAACACGCCCGCTAAATAAAGTCCGGTTGGTTTTGTGACCGCATCGGTGCATAGGACCTTCCTTCCTAAATACACAGCTGAGTTCGCTACTCCAGTGTCTGTCAGTGCATTGCGCAGTAAGTGTTTGCCCATTAACAGTGTCTTAGAAAGTAAGCCCTCAAACGGACAATCTTACCAGCTTCCTGCCTGGTCTCCTCTGTAGGCGTGCGCCTCTTGCAAGAAGTTCAGCATTCTCGTTGACACAGGGGAGGCAAAGAAAACTCAAAAAGGACTCTGCTGCCTTTTAACAGAATCCCTAACCAAGGGTTAGGGTTCTGACTTTAATGAAGATAAAATAAAAATAAAAGCTTCTCGCTCTCAGTCGGCGAAGTCCAAAAGAGGTGATGGAGAGCGCGCGTGTTTTTTTTTGCCCCGGTCCCGGGACACTTTTATATTTGCCCAGCTGAACCTGAATCTATCACTGGTATTACAGTCAGCTGATTGGCTATTTGTTGTTCCTCTTTCTGGTAGCTACCCTCAACTCTTCATACTTAAAATACTGACACAGCACACTGATGTTGCCCATACATGGCTCTACGCTGAAACTATTAAACTTAAAACTCTAACACAGCATTCGGATGTAACCCATATATGGGCGTAAGCAGGAACTACCAAACTTACAACTCTAACACAGCATTACTCTATAAGCCTGACTAAAACACTTTAAGGGCTAAACAATTGTGCTCTAAAGGATTAAGCAAAAACACATTCTAAAGCTAAACAAAACCACACTTTAAGCTTTTTAGTAAAAACACACTTCTAGTCTAAGTAACTATTCTTTTCACACAAGTTATCTATCATTTGCACTTGCATTTGCACATTTTTATTTGGTTTAGAGCAAGCTGGAATTAAGCATTAATATTAGACTTCTATCTAGTGAACTATCTCATATCTTTTGACTTTTCCACGGTTCACATTTTCTGCCACTTTCTACACCCTCCTCTTGAACCGTGGGAAACTGGTCTCCGTCGATCGTTGCTGGCCGCATCGGGGTTGTTTGGTCATCCGCTTCGGGTCATTAATGAAGACGGCGTGGGGGCCCAAATCCGCTGGGTCGGGTGTCTTGAATCTGTACTAGCCGGCCTCCTCGATGTCTCGTCTCGTGATGGGTTGGTGAGGCCTCCCGTCTCGACAGCGGTGCCAAACACCAAGAAGTGTACCATAAATACAAAAAGGGTTATTAAAAATGCAGTCTTTCCTGTAGGTCCGTATGAATTCGTGCGACCACGGAATCTAATTGGGGTTTCAGGGGTTTGCTGATTGTGCACCATCGTGCTCCAGTCTTGAATCTGTAGACTCTCACAAAGACTGGGAGTATGTGAGGGTCTCTGGAGAAAGGGGTTTTGTGTACTCCTTCTCTACTAAAAATGAGGACTGAGTTTCGCCTCATGTACTATTTCTTTTCCTTGCTCAAACGGGCATCGAATTAGGCAAGGAATTAAAGTGAGTCTGGGCATTATATGGGCTATCAGCGCCCAATTGTCTGGGTCTCTTAGGGCCTTGACGGGGAATCTATGTAATCTATTCATGCCGTCTGTCCATAGGTAGTTCCTTTTCAGGTGTGTTACTACCGTGGTACCAGGTTCCTTTATTACGAACCTGTTGACTGGCGGGGGACTAGAAAGGTTTCTCTGATCATTGTTTGATGAGGCTCTGGCTCGTCAGCCACCTCCAACGTCTCTTCTCTCACTGTCACTGTTATGGGCTCGATCACCATTGCTTCATGGTTTGCAGTTACTTCCTCTATTGTCTGGGGAGTCCTGTCTAACAGACTGTTTAACAGGTTGTCTTGTGCTGGTTGTATGAGATCTTCTGAGCTGATGCTCCAACCTTCACTAATTATGCAATTGTCTGGGAATTACTTAAAAAATAAATAAATAAATAAATTAAAAAAAAATTAAAAGTGACTTCACACTTGGGGATAGAGGGAGGTTGGGCCCAATTCTAAGCCTGTGCTCCGGTCAGTGATTGGAAATTAGGGATCAGTTGGGTCCAAGGTGTCTCCTGGATCTACGAATGATTTAGTCAACGGGTTGTCGGGGAATCTTTTTGGGACTTGTAACTTGGCTTTACATGCCTGTCTGTCACTGTTCCTCATGTGCAATGCATCAGAGAGGCCATGGCCCCTTGGCTTGCTGAGTTAGTAACACATTTCACACTTTCAACTGCCTCAGGCTACTCACAAGTGTCTTCACTTCAAGGGAGTTTAACATTTTTTCTTTCTGGTCTGTTCTGTGTTGATGATCTGTTGCCCATTTACTGGGTCTTCTGTGATGGGGCAGCTAATTTCTGCTTTAGTTGGATGTTGTTGACATGAGCAGTTTTCATCTCTGAACGGCCCTGCTCCTTTTGTCTCCAAAGTCTATGGGTCTCTAGTTATTCCCTATGCTATAAAGCTAGCACAGATGAGGGTAGTCAGGTTGACATATTGTCGGGTGTAACTGCCAAGGTTGATTTTGTTTTGTATGATTTTGGTTTATTGTTGTTATGATTTGCGATATTATGTTGTGTATATTTTGGGTTACCTTTTGTGTGTGTTGCATCACCTGATAGGCCTAAAGGTCAATTTAGTGCATGTTCCACACGGACATTTGAAAGTGTTGCACAGCTCACCTGGACGGCCGAGTGCTGTGCGTGTGATAACTCGTGGTCATGTCGGCATTCCACGCAGTTTAAGACTTTTTCACACTGGACCTTTTAAGCTTTTATATCGCAAGACTGTGGGGTTTTTGTTTCTCATTCCCTCATGGTGTGTGCAGCCAGCGAGGTATGTGGACTTAATTGCTAAATGATAATATGTGATTGAGTGTTTTATATTGCCTTTTAACTGAGTGAATGTATTGTGTTTATTACTGAACTCTTAACAGTTCGACGGTGGACGAAGATTAATTAAAGAAAGAAAAATAAACCACCCGTAACTGAGAACTAAGGCTTTGCGTATTTCCTGAGGGAGTGACAGTCGAACTCGGCACCAGTAAGCAAGCCATAGCCTACCGCCTGCAAGCAAGCTGAACCCGGAGCTGCCCTTGATCCTTTCTTCCCGGCCTTTGTGGAGCCCGTTGCCGAGGTTGGAACTAATCAACCTAGGAGCTAGTGTCGCGCTCAGCTGAGTGCAAACGCTAATCGGATCCACCTGCGTGACTGCGAATTCCAAGCGGAGTTGGATAGAGTTGGGCTACAACTGCCGAAGACGGACCTGCCGAAGTTTCCCCAAACCTGGCGTGTTGGAGAGACACTAAACAGATAAGCAAACATTTAGCCTAGAATTAAAAACACACAGTTCGTTTTTTTGCACGAAAACGTCGGGCTGGGTTGTGTCCAAAACACTTTGAACTTTGTAGCCTACAGCCTATGGTATTTTAAGTTATGAACGAGCATTTAGTTTGTATTCATTGAATTGAATGTTGAAAAATGTGTGCACATGTTCTAGTTAACTTATGTTGACATTTGATGCTTAGGTCCATGGACAATTTGCATTTATGGATGATTTTTCATTAGTTCATTTAGGCTAACTATACGCCTTTGAAGTGTATGTTGCTCTTATGTATAGTCAAGTCTTGTAACTGTAAGCCTAATGCTTAAGGGACAGTAACCTGTCTAAGTTAATTTATTTGGGTAGGCTATCAAAATCATTCTCTCCCTTTTATTCATAGTCTACTGATTACTCTCCTAGTTCATTTTTTAAAATAATATAAAATGTCCCAGTCAAACAAAGAACCGCAGGGTGTAGCTGCCTTAAAAGAAGCAACAGAGCCACAGCAAACGGTTAATTCTAACACTGCCCAACCAGTTATACAAACTGAAGACCCTCGTAGAAGTGAAAGATCTCGTACATTAACTGAAAAGGGGAGGGAATTGCAAGAAGAAAAGTTAAGTGGGCTTCTGCGCCGTTTCTACTCGATTTATGAATGCTGGAAGGTTCTGACAAAGGTAGCTAAAAAATCTGTCATGAGACAGGATACTAGTAGCGTCTTACAAGACAACATAAGCCGAATGCAGAAAGAATTAACCGATCTTAATAAAGTTTATGATGCATATAGAAGTATCGACACCCCATCTCATGACCTACGCTGCAAGTTGGACAAAAGTACATCGGTCACTAAGATTGTCACACAGAATGCTCATTATCAAATGCAAGGAACAGATGAGGAGATGATTTGGCCCGATGCAGATTCTGTTTTCGCCTCTTCAACTTCAAGTATTTCACTTTCTGCCCATGAGACTAATTCCAACGCATCATTTGTAAAAAGACAACAGGCTGCTGTTGAGTTTGAATATACACAAGCTGTATTGAGAATCATGGCAGAGCAAGAGCGCCGCCAAGACGAGCTCCGAAGACTCGAAGCGGAGGAGAAGCAGAAGGCTGCAGACCAAGAAGAAGCTGCGTTGGTTCGTCTCTTACAGGAGGAAAAGGAAGAAGTTGAACGCAAGATGGAAAGACAGAAACGAGAGGCGGCCCTCCTGAGGAAGCAGCAAGAAGAGAATGCTACCAGAAAACGATCTGTTGACATCCTAAAAAGAGAGCTTGATCGCTTGGAAGAACTAAAAAGGATAAATGCTGCCAAGGCAAAGCTTCAAGTCTTTGACGAAAATCTTGACCTAGACCAGGAGCCTGCATCACAACATCTTGAGCTTCCCACAGCTGTGCATGCAGTTAAGCAAGTTAAATCGGTGGACAGGCATTTGCAACCACCACAAGACATGACTGTAGGAAGTGCGTATCCAAGTGACACTGGGAATTTTGTGAGAGTTTTGGCCGAGGCTATATCAGCGAACAGACTACCAGTTCCAGAGCCTTCCATCTTTAATGGCGATCCACTTAAGTTTAACCACTGGAGGTCATCCTTTCAGACCTTAATTGAGAGAAAAAATATTCCCACCTCAGAAAAGGTCTTTTTCCTTCAGAAATACGTCGGTGGGGTAGTCAGAGAGGCTTTAGAGGGTCATTTTTTGCTTGGCTCAGAAGATTCATACAGTGCGGCCTGGGATCTCCTTAATGAAAGATATGGCCAACCATTTGTCATTGCTAAAGCTTTTAGAGACAAATTGCTTGCCTGGCCAAGAATAGCAACTAGAGAGAGTGCCGAACTAAGAAGATTTGTTGATTTCCTACGCAGTTGTGAATATGCTATGATTCACAATGAGAGTTTACATGTTCTTAATGACTCAATGGAAAACCAAAAACTTACTGCCAAGCTGCCTGAATGGTTAAGCCTTAGATGGAACCGAAGTGCCACACACTACCTGTTAGAGCATGGAAGATTTCCAACATTTAGTTATTTTGTGACCTTCCTTTCAATGGAAGCTAGTATAGCTTGCAATCCAATAACATCTTATCAAGCATTACAATCATGTGAATCTGAAAAGGCAAAGAACAAGAACCAGAATGCTGTGCCTTTCAAGAATCAGAACATTGGTGCCCGGATCTTTACTGTCGACACCAGTGAGAGGAACTCGGACACATGCATGTTTTGTAATATAGCAGGTCACAGCCTACACAAGTGTTATGCATTTCTTGAAAGTCAAGTTGCCGATCGAGTCAAATTCATCCAGACTCAAAAACTCTGCTTTGGTTGCTTAAATCCTGGCCACCAATCAAAGAACTGTAGGAGGCGGATGACTTGTGATATCTGCTCAAGGCGTCACCCTACATGCCTACACGAAGAGCGCTCAACTCAAGAATCTAATCGAGGACAATCCGAGGTGATAAACCACAGTCAGAAAAAGCCATATTCAATGCCACACAACATTACCACAAGTACATCTAATAGAATTGTTAAAGATGGCAATAGTACTATCCAGACTTCAACAATAGTACCTGTCTATGTGTCCAGTGACTCGGGCAAGGAAGTTCTGGTGTATGCCCTTCTAGATTCACAAAGTGATTCGTCCTTCATTATAGAAGAAGTGGCTGACGCTTTAGATGCAGAAACTGAACCGGTGAAGCTGAAACTGTCCACTATGTCATCGACAGGCACAATTGTGTCCAGCAAAAGGCTCAAGGGCTTAAGGATAAGAGGGCTGTTTTCCTCCAAAAGGATCACAGTGCCAACAGTTTACACAAGGGAATTCATTCCTGCTACGAGATCGCATATTCCCATTCCAGAAACTGCTAAAGCGTGGCCACATTTAGAACATCTTGCAGAAGACATTTCTCCATTAAAGGATTGTGAAATTGGCCTGTTGATTGGGTATAATTGCCCACAAGCTCTTATGCCAAGGGAAGTTGTGTGTGGAGAAGAAAACCAACCGTTCGCACAGAAAACTGACCTAGGATGGAGTATAGTAAGCTATTGCGACCCTATGGAACACCATGGTGATGCAGTCGGTGTAAGTCATCGCATCTTCGTAAGACAAGTAACTCCTAAACACAACTCGCCAATCCAGCTCAAAGGTGAAGTTCACTTTGTCTTTAGAACTCGGATCAAGGAAATGATCACCCCTGATGATGTCATGAAGGTGCTTGAATCTGATTTCAGCGAGCAAACAGGAGAAGATGCAACACTTTCTCAGGAAGATCTTCAATTTCTGACTAAGCTGAAAGATGGAATAAAACACAAGCCAGATGGTCATCTTGAAATGCCTCTACCTTTTAAACAAGATGGACCAAGACTACCCAACAACAAGTCCTGTGCTGTTCAACGTTTGATGTGTTTGGGAAGAAGACTCAAAAGGGATCAGAAATACCGTTCAGACTACTTTAACTTCATGGAAGACCTTATCAACCGTGGCGATGCAGAACAAGTTCCAGAAGAACAGGTCAGCAGTAATCCCGTTTGGTATATTCCCCATCATGGGGTTTATCACCCTCAAAAGCCTGGGAAGATACGTGTCGTCTTCGATTGTTCAGCACGGTTTCAGGACACATCCTTAAATGACCACCTCCTCACTGGACCAGAGCTCACAAACACCTTGCTGGGAGTTCTCTGTAGGTTTCGCAAAGGCCCAGTCGCCATAACATGTGATGTGGAACAAATGTTTCATCAATTCCATGTAAGGCCCCAAGACCAAGACTATCTGAGGTTTTTATGGTGGAAGAATCGTGATCTTGAGTCACCACCATCAATCTTTCGAATGAAGGTTCACCTATTCGGGGCAGCATCTTCACCTGGCTGTGCCAACTTTGGGTTTCAACATCTAGCTGCCAAAGGTCAAGGTCAGTTTAACCAAAACACTGTTACATTCATCCAGAGAAACTTTTATGTTGACGATGGGCTTGCGAGTGTGACCTCTGATGCTGAAGCAATCCAGCTTATCAAGGAAGCAAGACAACTCTGTATGATGGGCAAGCTTCGTTTACATAAGTTCATTTCTAACAGCAAGGAGGTTTTGAGATCAATTCCAGAGGAAGAGTGCGCTCCAAGCATCAAAGATCTGGACATGGCCCTTGGAGAACCATTCATGGAACGAGTTCTCGGCGTCCAATGGTGTGTATCCTCTGATGACTTCCAATTCAGAATTATTGTCAAGGAACGTCCAATGACTAGAAGGGGAGTGTTGGGTACGGTCGCTTCCATCTATGACCCGTTGGGTTTTGTAGCACCCTTTATCCTTCGTGGAAAACAGATCCTACAACACCTCTGTCGAGACAAGGTCGGTTGGGATGAGCCACTCCCAGAAGAGTGTGGAATACAGTGGGAGTTGTGGCTACAAGATCTCCCAAACTTATCCAGTATAAGGATCAGAAGGTGCTATGTGCCAGCGAAATTCTCAGACGTTAAGCAGTATGAGTTCCATCATTTCTCAGATGCTAGCAGCACAGGTTATGGGGAATGCACTTATCTCAGAGTAATCAGTGCTTGTGGAGATGTCTATTGTTCATTGGTCATGGGGAAAGCGCGTGTTGCCCCTACTAAGGTAACTACAATACCCCGGCTTGAATTATCTGCAGCAGTGGTGGCAGCAAGGACAAGTGTCATGCTTAGAAATGAGCTGGAACTAGAAGGGCTTCAAGAATATTTCTGGACTGACTCAAAGGTTGTTCTTGGATATATAAATAATGATGCCAGGCGTTTCCAGGTGTTCGTGGCAAACAGAATCCAAAGAATCAAGTCTCTTACAGATTCCATAAAATGGCACTTTGTACGCTCGGAAGACAACCCTGCAGATCATGCATCAAGAGGCCTAACTGTAGATCAGCTGATGTCTTCCAATTGGTTCACAGGTCCAGATTTTCTATGGAAGGAGCAGCTACTCATTGGAGATGTTAGGGTGGGAGAGGTCAATGATGAGGATCCTGAGCTGAGAAAAATCCAAGTGTTGAGTACTGAAGTAAAGGAAGAGAGGACATTGTTAAGCCATCTGACTAAGTTTTCTGACTGGAGAAGGGTCGTCAAGGCGATTGCTTGTCTCAAGCGTTATGCCAAGCAGGTAAAGGGTGTTAGCCCAAGAGTAAATGGAGCTACAAGCATCAAAGAAAGACAAGAAACTGAACTTTTCATAATCAAATTGGCTCAAATGGAAGCATTCAGTGGTGAAATCAAAAGCGTAAAGCAATCCAACGAAGTAAAATCCAGAGATAAGGCAAATAGATTGTACAAACTCAGCCCATTTGTCGATGAAGATGGTGTGCTTAGGGTTGGAGGGCGGTTGACTAGATCTGTTCTTCATCCACACATCAAACATCCTGCCATAATGCCACGGTCAAGTCATGTGTCGTCCTTACTCATCAAGCACTACCACGAGAAGGTGCACCACCAAGGAAGAGGATTAACTGTAAATGAATTACGTTCCAACGGAATTTGGATCATAGGGTGCAGCAGTGCAGTTTCCTCCCACATCTACAAGTGCTTGATCTGTAGAAGGTACAGAAGGCCCACACAAGATCCCAAGATGGCAGATTTACCACCAGAAAGAATGGAAGTGACATCCCCATTCACTTATTGCGGCTTAGATTGCTTCGGACCATTTTATGTGAAGGAAGGGAGAAAGGAACTGAAAAGGTACGGCCTGCTCTTCACTTGTATGTGTTCTAGAGCCATACATATTGAAATGCTGGAGGACCTTACTACAGATGCGTTCATTAATGCATTGCGAGCATTTATTGCAATTCGTGGAAAGGTTCGGCAGTTGAGATGTGATCAAGGTACCAACTTTGTAGGCGCTCAAAGAGAGTTCATGAAGGCAATGGAAGACCTCAATCAGGAACAGTTGAAGGAACATGGATGTGAGTTCAAAATGAACATTCCATCATCAAGCCATATGGGAGGTGTCTGGGAAAGGCAGATTAGAACGATCAGAAGTGTTCTAACAGCAATCCTTGATCAGGCTGGTAAAAGACTTGACAGTGCCTCACTAAGAACCTTTCTCTATGAAGTAATGGCTATTATAAATAGTAGACCTCTGACAACTGAGCATTTACATGATCCATTGAGTCTTGAACCTCTTACTCCAAATCACTTCCTTACAATGAAATCCAGTATTACAGCACCCCCTCCTGGGCAGTTTGTGAGTCAGGATCTGTACCTGCGCAAGAAATGGCGACAGGTGCAGTTCTTGGCGAATGAATTTTGGACTAGATGGAAGAAGGAGTATTTACTCAATCTCCAACTAAGACAAGTATGGCAAAAGGATAAAAGAAACACAAGGGTCAATGACATTGTCATCCTAAAAGAGGATGGTACTCCACGCAATAAATGGAGATTGGCAAGGGTAGTAGAGGTATATCCTAGTACTGATGGCAGAGTCAGAAAAGTGAAATTGCTCATGAATGACTCCACCTTAGACGAGCAAGGAAAGCGCACCTCTAAGCATGTTTATCTTGAGAGACCTGTGCAAAAGATCATTTTATTGCTTGAGGCTGAATGAAAGTCATGGGTTCCTTTGCAACCATAGTCTTAAGGTCAATTCAGGGTAAAATGTGAGTACAATGTCTAAAATGAATTAGGTGAAATCACTGTTATGATTTGGTGGGAGTGTAACTGCCAAGGTTGATTTTGTTTTGTATGATTTTGGTTTATTGTTGTTATGATTTGCGATATTATGTTGTGTATATTTTGGGTTACCTTTTGTGTGTGTTGCATCACCTGATAGGCCTAAAGGTCAATTTAGTGCATGTTCCACACGGACATTTGAAAGTGTTGCACAGCTCACCTGGACGGCCGAGTGCTGTGCGTGTGATAACTCGTGGTCATGTCGGCATTCCATGCAGTTTAAGACTTTTTCACACTGGACCTTTTAAGCTTTTATATCGCAAGACTGTGGGGTTTTTGTTTCTCATTCCCTCATGGTGTGTGCAGCCAGCGAGGTATGTGGACTTAATTGCTAAATGATAATATGTGATTGAGTGTTTTATATTGCCTTTTAACTGAGTGAATGTATTGTGTTTATTACTGAACTCTTAACAGTTCGACGGTGGACGAAGATTAATTAAAGAAAGAAAAATAAACCACCCGTAACTGAGAACTAAGGCTTTGCGTATTTCCTGAGGGAGTGACATCGGGTGCATTTTAGAATCTATGTGGCTTTGAGCTCTCCTCCTCTTACCCTTCTCTGGGCCTGAAGGACTTGTGAAAGGGGGGAGGGGATGAAACAAAAAAGAGGAACTTCTCTTTTCCTCGTCTGTAATTCACCATAGCCCTGTCGGTTTATCTAGTGGGGGAGGGGGTGTCATACATATAGCAAGAGAATGAGCAGACCTTGCCATCTGGGGTGGCACAACATATTCCATACATAGCATATTCTCCAGGTAGCAGAGTCCCAGCTGGGAACGAGGGATTCCCTCACCCCAGCTGGTCGAGCCCTCCCCTGTGTCTGAGATTGACAAGTTGTCCTCGGGCAAGACACTTGGGCTTAGTGTTTGTGAGTGTTGAGAGTGTAGTCATTTTTGTAAACGTGTGAGTTAAAGGGATAGTTCGGATTTTAAGACACGAAGTTGTATGGGTTCCCTGTCAGCAACGTAGTGCATCAGCACTGACTTACCCCCGACAGCGTCCTGTGAGCCGAGAGCCAGCCGGTTTTTGATCGTTTTTGATGCCGGACTATTTTCTTCAGCAAGTTTCTGGGGTCACGAAAGTAAAGTGTTTTTCTTCTCAAAACCATATGCGTTCAACAGAGTGATATATTTGCACCACAAAAACGTTGTCCAGCTGTCAGTAGCGCGCAGTGATAGGAATCGCGAAAAATAAGTAAGTGATAACGAGGTTTGAATTTTTCCTGGACAACGTTTTTGTGGTGCAAATATATCACTCTGTTGAACGCATATGGTTTTGAGAAGAAAAACACTTTACTTTCGTGACCCCAGAAACTTGCCGGACTACTTTCTTCAGCATCAAAAACGATCTAAAACCGGCTGGATCTCGGCTCACAGGACGCTGTCGGGGGTAAGTCAGTGCTGATGCACTACGTTGCTGACAGGGAACCCATACAACTTCGTGTCTTAAAATCCGAACTATCCCTTTAAAGATGTACCCTGCCTGTCTTTGCTAAGGTCACAACGTTACCCCTCATGTTTACTATAATATCTTCACCTTCTGTAGTGTTTTTGATGCCCTGGTGGCCGTAGGCTTTGTTTGCGGGTTGTGTATATTAGGAAATATTTATTCCCTAATATAGTGGGAGGTAGGGGCCCCGCAATGTTAGTGGAGTAGCACACCCCTCACCTTTTAACAGTGATGGGGTACATTTTCCCTATGGGATGGGACGCCCTCCCTTGTTGGCGTAGTTGCTGCATTTTTCATCTTGTGAGACATGGGAGTCTTTTTTTGCGACGTCCCTTCTCTATGATTTCGGGCACTTCATGGGGTCTGTGTAACTTGACAATTCTCGTCTTGTTTAGCCGTCTACAGTAGTTCCCCTTTTTCTCGGTTGGGGTGTCTAACCGTCAGGCAAGTAAACTGTTTGGTCTAGCTCACTAAGGCACTTTTCTCTTTTCTGTTACCCCTTTCGAGAAATTTTGAGTTATTCTTCCAACTCATCTTCTGGGGCTCTCTTGTGGGCCTTCACTAAGTCTAAACATGTGCTACCTGGGGGTACCCGAATGCTTTTGTTCACACTCAAGGCTAGGTTCATGGTCGGGTCCTGAAGTAATTCTTCTGGGAGTCCTGCATCTATACATCTCTTGAGATAGGCTGTATCTGATTGGCTTTCTACTCGTGGGGGGAGTAGGGAGAGAAGCTTTACACAGCTCATCCCTGTACCTAAAATTTGGCTGCTTGAAAATATAGAGGAGCCTAACTCAGATTGGGGAGGTGCAAATGATACTGTGGAGATGGGTCGTATGATGGGTGCTGCCTGTTTTATAGGTGTCTGTGGGACATGGACATTGGTGGGTCTTAAGGGGGTTGAACTTTGTGCTAGTGAACCTTCATAGTGAAGGCCACTCGGAGTTCCTCTTTGGGGGGAGGGCCTGGGTGTTCGTGGCCAGACTGTGGTTCTCTCTCGGGCTCGGCCTCTTTCTGGTGTGATTGGGATGTGATATCTTATGTCTCCCTCTCGCTCCTCCTCGCTCTCATCTGTCGAGGCGTTCTCCCCTGTGACAGGGGTGGGGAGAGTGGTGAGACTTCGGAAGGTCCCTGATGTGGCACTGGCGTGCTCTTCTGTGGCAGGGGCGGGGAGTGTTTGGGCTCAGCTCAATTTTTACGTCTAGCGTCCTTGTACTACAGCAGCTACTCCTGCTGTGTGGGACAGCTGTACATTTGCCAGGTTAAGGAAGGTGCCCCTGTCTGTACCAAAGTCTAAATCCAAAACATTTCCTAGGTTCAATCTACAGTTTTGTGGGATTAGACATGCATATTGGTCGACGGAGCTGTCTTCTGCCCCTGGACTTGTGTGGCGGGCTATGGAGTTATCTGTCCATTCACCCTAGTCTCGGCTGTTTTATAACTGTTCCTTTCCTTCTAAGTACTCTTCGAATAGGTGCGGTTCCTCGTGGGTTTGCAACTTCCACTTCACTCTACGTTCTGAGCTCTCTTCAGGATACAATCAGTAACACCTATGATATGCCTTATACTCACGGATACAGTCAGCCTCTGTCAGCTTCAGTGATCGAACTTGGTTTGGCCAGTAATTATCACGCGACAAGATATGTAAGGGCCGGTACCTAATAATCCTTTTGCTTTTACTGGGTCGATTTGCGCCTGCGCTATTGTTTAACGAGACTTTCATGCGCGGTTTGTGAGCCTTTTTAGGTTTTCCCAGTGTGCGCACCACTGGGTTATCTAAACAGAAACTCTTGTGTATCGTACCCTATACACTTTTCTAGGTATGGGTTCGAGCGCTTAAGCTAGTGTGGTGACTTGTTCGTCTTACTCAATCACTGCCTACACGTTGGGCGCCATGTTGCGTTTTGTATCCTTCTGATGATTACAGGGCTCCTATAATCACAGCTGAGATCGCTACTCAGGGTGCGTGCATATATCCTTTTAGACTGTGAGGCTCTCACTTTGCTAAGAGGGGGGTGTGGGTGCCACCGTCTTTAGACCAGGCGAGGCTCTCACCTTGCTAAAGACTAACTTCCCTTTTTCGACTCTGCGAGGCTCTCGCTTGCGAACAAAGAGGAAGTATTTATCAGTGTCGTGTCTTTTGCAAAGGCCCCTTTTCAATGGGTTTAGGATGCACGAAAGGACTGATACATGAATCAAAATCCTTAATCAGGAGTTCAGGGTCAACAAGTAAATATTATACAGGAGGCTCTCCATATATCCATTTCATGTTAACCCTATTACCTGCAATCGTGCTTGTAATTATGTGATTCTCTTGTTATAGTGGGACTGGGCTATTTACTGCATAAACTAATCTGTGACAATGATTTCTAAAAGTCTTCCTCCTGTTACAAAGGCTGTCGCCTGTCAATGGAGTGACAAAGGGGACCTATTCCTCATGGTCACAGAAAGATTCATATATAACTAATTTGGGATTGGGAATTCAGATAATATTTTCCTCCTTGTGACGAGGGTGAATAGTTGGGGTTAAGGGGGTCCTAGGTTCCTAATTGTAAGTTGTGTAACACGGCTGGGGGAAACAGTTTCTCTTATCCCACCGGAAACATGCAACAAACTTAATCTAATTCTATTGACAGGGCCAAGTGATTCAATATGGGCTTTTCTAGGACAAATCTGTATAGCACTCATGGCATATAACAGATCTAAGTGATAATTTGTACTCCATTTTTACATACATTAGTTACTAAAAACAGATTTCCGTATCTTTGCTTGTGTGATGTGCATTTGGACCTTGTAAAGGCCCCCGAACCTTATTCTTTACAGAAACACGCCCGCTAAATAAAGTCCGGTTGGTTTTGTGACCGCATCGGTGCATAGGACCTTCCTTCCTAAATACACAGCTGAGTTCGCTACTCCAGTGTCTGTCAGTGCATTGCGCAGTAAGTGTTTGCCCATTAACAGTGTCTTAGAAAGTAAGCCCTCAAACGGACAATCTTACCAGCTTCCTGCCTGGTCTCCTCTGTAGGCGTGCGCCTCTTGCAAGAAGTTCAGCATTCTCGTTGACACAGGGGAGGCAAAGAAAACTCAAAAAGGACTCTGCTGCCTTTTAACAGAATCCCTAACCAAGGGTTAGGGTTCTGACTTTAATGAAGATAAAATAAAAATAAAAGCTTCTCCCTCTCAGTCGGCGAAGTCCAAAAGAGGTGATGGAGAGCGTGCGTGTTTTTTTTTTTGCCCCGGTCCCGGGACACTTTTATATTTGCCCAGCTGAACCTGAATCTATCACTGGTATTACAGTCAGCTGATTGGCTATTTGTTGTTCCTCTTTCTGGTAGCTACCCTCAACTCTTCATACTTAAAATACTGACACAGCACACTGATGTTGCCCATACATGGCTCTACGCTGAAACTATTAAACTTAAAACTCTAACACAGCATTCGGATGTAACCCATATGGGCGTAAGCAGGAACTACCAAACTTACAACTCTAACACAGCATTATTCTATAAGCCTGACTAAAACACTTTAAGGGCTAAACAATTGTGCTCTAAAGGATTAAGCAAAAACACATTCTAAAGCTAAACAAAACCACACTTTAAGCTTTTTAGTAAAAACACACTTCTAGTCTAAGTAACTATTCTTTTCACACAAGTTATCTATCATTGCCGCATTTGCACATTTTTATTTGGTTTAGAGCAAGCTGGAATTAAGCATTAATATTAGACTTCTATCTAGTGAACTATCTCATATCTTTTGACTTTTCCACGGTTCACATTTTCTGCCACTTTCTACAGTACAGTATACAGTATATGCACATCACATTTGCCTGTGTGTGTGTGATGTGAGAGAGGGATCAATGCTTTGAAAAAGCATGATTGCTTCTTCCTCAACCTCAACGATTGCGAGATGAAGGGATGAATCAGTGGATGTGTGAATCTGAATTTATGAATATTGTGACCAGCCTAAGTATGAATACACTGGATTAATATAAATAAATGAAATTGATGGACTTGTTTTCTCACTGTACATGGTCAGATTGGTGGTCTAAACGTTTGTCTCCACTTTCAGTAACGGTATGTGAGGATGATTGTGACACGAGGCCAGAGCTCTTTCACAATTGTCAAACGTTTGAGCTCTCATCATGAGGCTTGCAGATTTTCAGAAGCTTGCAGAGTTTCGGTCTATTATCTCCTTTGCTTGACTTTCCATTAGAGATGTGCATGCCATGTTAATAGATAAGGTTATTGTGTAATTCCCAATCCAGCAGAACAAAGAATTTAACTATAGCATTATTGAAATAACTTGTCGCCTAAAAAAGGAAATATGTCGATCAATCTTTGAATACCTTGGACAATATTTAAAAATGTATCTGATTCTAATGTCCAGAGTGCAACTGACTAACTTTAGTGAGAGAATGTTCTACAAGAGCTATAAAAGACATGTGAATGATTGACAAATTAAATCACAATGACATGAACAAATGTATTACCTTGTGTCATCAGTAAGGTTACTGGAACTGTACAATAGAAATGCATGTTACACAGGCCTGGCTAAGCATGGTAACATGAGGATGGAGGCAACACATACAGATATCAACATGACATAAATAACCAGGGATGTAGTGGTAAAATAAGAGCTGGGTAAACTATGAATTCTGTGATGTTAAGGTGGACTGCGCCATGTGTTATCAGATATTTTAAAAAAGCATTCAGAGTGTGTTTGATGATGCTGGAGGTTGTGTATATCAATACCAGTGGTAAATGGTTCCTAGAGTGTTGATGAGTGAACAAATTGTGAATGTGGGTAATACCAATACAATGTGATTTTTGAATGTTAAAAGTTGAAATAGGTGAATATACTCTTTTGAGGGGTGGATGAACTCGAATGAGAGGTGGATAAACTCTATATCTGAAATTTCAGAGGTGAATAAACTGTGTTTACTTGCGTTAAGCCTCCACTACATCCCTGAATATACTGTAACAATAGGCCAATTCCCAAAATCACATCATCTGGTAATTGACAAGGTGTAAAATGAAAGCATGTTGAATTCAAGCTCAGCTGTAATGTTCCCAACTGGTTTTCTATGTTACATTTAGTCCTAGATTCCAATAGAGCTTGGGGCCCTGGGACATGTTATATGTTGATGGTAGTGTGGACATGGGGCATTTATGCTGACTAATTCTCTCTAGATAGGGGCACCATCGAGAGCATCCTCACCAACTGTCACAATATGGTACAGCAATTGCTCTGCTTCTGCTTCTCTCTCTCTCTCTCACACACACACACACACACACACACACACACACAGACACACACAGACACACACACGCCTACAGAGGGGTGGGAGCAGAAAGATGAGGGATGAGGAGGCAATTTAAGGGCAGTTGGGGGGACGAAGTTTCCATACTGTTGTTGGGACGACACTGCTGTTCCTTCTGAAGGCACCATGAAGCTCACCATCGCCATCACCATCTGCGCTCTACTTTACTTCTTTGGTAAATACTATTGCGCTCTGCCTTTCTATCTTTTTTTTTACCATTTTTTCCTTTTTTCCTAGTTTTAATTTTATATATGACAAGCAATATACATTTGATGCAATATCATTTTTGTAAATTATTGTAAATAATTATTCTCTCACACACACAATAGATATACATGAAATAGTTGTGGATCATGGCATTGTCATAACTGTAATGATAAAGAAGTAATGTGAAGAAGGTGCTGCTCCTGAAGGCTGTTTTATAAAGAACTGAACCTCTCTCTCTCTCTCTCTCTCTCTCTCTCTCTCTTATTTTCTCTCACTCCAACTCTTATCTCCCTCACCCCAACTCCTCTCATTGCAAAACAGGTCCTGCTTTAGGCCAGAATACCAATAGCGGAGGTTTCCAAAACAGCGGAAGCATGAATATGGGTCGACTGAGGCGTGACAATTCGAATAGCGGAAATTTCGGAAACAGCGGAAGCATGAATATGGGTCGACTGAGGCGTGACAATTCGAACAGCGGAAATTTCCAAAACACCGGAAGCATGAATATGGGTCGACTGAGGCGTGACAATTCGAATAGCGGAAATTTCGGAAACAGCGGAAGCATGAATATGGGTCGACTGAGGCGTGACAATTCAAATAGCGGAAATTTCGGAAACAGCGGAAGTATGAATATGGGTTGACTGAGGCCTACCTTCGAACCAACTGGAAATGCAATCGACCCAAAAGTAAATGTCCACTCCTTTTGATTTTTTTACAACTAACACCTTGTCACCTGTACTATTCTGTAGCATCCAACATGTAAATAATGTGTTATAAACTACAGCAGAATGGGGAATGAAAAATGGCAGGTATTTGAATTTTCAATTTCCATTCATAAGCACAGTAATACAATCAGGTGTATTGTCACAACAAAGAAGGGCTATTCATTGTTTTTCGGTTGCCTGATGTGGTTATGTGCCTGTGTATATATATTTATATATGTGACGTGTGTATGTCATTATACTGTATAGATGTATGCAATTGTATATACAGTATGTGTGTGAGTGATTACACATGTTTGTGTGTATATTTGTTTACATATGTGGCAGTTAGACGTATAAGCGGGATAATGTACAGAACGCAGGTCATTATCGGGAAAATAAGGACCTTCAAGGCGAAACAAGACCCCTCCACTTCGCGTCGGGGTCCGGTTCGCCCTGTCGGTCCTTATTTCCCGATAATGACCAGCGTTCTATACATTATCCCTTACATAATGATAGGCAGCGGGTGAAGTAGTTGTAGATACACCTCCCTCTGTATGCCTTGAGGGATGTGCGAGTGACAGACACTAGCCTCATTATTGTAGGTACCAGCCAGAGCAGATGCAGGCTAAACCATGGTGTCTAAACAACATGCAGGTGACATACAGTACGTGCATATGTACGGAATGTGTATAATACGGCACTCTTTTCTCTGTTCAGAATGGCTGATGACGGGGAGCAGAGCTGCAGAGCTACGGTCCACCGTTGGTCCACAGTTGGTCAGGAAGACTCCAGAGTCACTTTGAGACAATAAAGAATTTCAGCATCACTTCTCCTGTGTTGTTGTTGGTTGCTTATTCCTTTGGCTGCCACTCTTGAGCAAAAGTGACACACATCTCAATTGTTGCAAGGATCAGTTTCCCCAGAGCAAGTCAGACCTAAGTGCCTTGATTAAGGGTACTACGGTGGCTGTTGCGAATTGAACGCACAACTTTTCTGGGCGCGGCATGCTAACCCAGCTCCTTAACCACTGTGCTATCACCACCCTACTGAGTTCACATATACACCTCAAATGGGAAAGTACCTTACACAGTCACAGGACACACTAGTCACAGTGACATCACGATCTCTTTTATTGTTCTCTCTCTCTCTCTCTCAAAAACACACACACTGAAAATATTATTTGATAAAGTGAAACACCACGAGACTAACAGACTATAACTAAATTAAAATAGTTTCACTCGTGGCCCCGGCAGTGGCGCAACTGGCTGGGGCACCTGCACCGTACGCTGGAGACCCGGGTTCGATTCCCGCCCCGTGGTCCTTTCCAGATCCCACCCCGACTCTCTCTCCCACTCACTTCCTGTCATTCTCTCTACTATCCTGTCCAAATAAAAAGCCCAAAAATAAATCTTTAAAATAGTTTCACTCGTTTGGTTCTGGAGGGGAAAGGTGTTTTCAACATACTGTATGTGCCATCTCTTTTGTGTGTACATGTGTCTGTTTTGTGATACCCCTAAGGTTAACAATTCTGGCCTTTGCCTCCCAGGCTATGATGAGCATATCTTCTTCTTATGGCTATAGTAGCCTATATTCAACTGAATTATGACATTTTCGCTTAGCCTATTAAATCTTTTTTACAGATTTCTCATAATTTGAAATACTCTAAATACAATCCCTCAACGTATTTCGTTACAAACTACATTTGATCTTTTCCAATCCTGCAAAATACAAATGACAAAATACACTAAAGTAATTAACGTATTTGAAATACATTTGATTCAAATATTGCCCATATCTGATGGAGGGTCTTGAGTTTGACTCGTCCCATGTTAGAGAAAGGAATTCCATCCAACACCAAAGCAAAGGCTGCCTGCACTTTGGTAGACAGCTTTTGAGAAGTACAAAAGTGTTGCGTTTTGTGTCCACTCTGGTGATTACAGGGCTCCGCTCCTATAGTCACAGTTGAGATCGCTACTCCGAGTGTGTACCCTTTCAGACTTCAGTGAATCCCTCACTCTATGAATCCCTCACTATAGGCCCTTTTCCACCAACAGAGAACCGGCTCCGTTCCCGTTCGCGAACCAACATTTGAACCGTTCGTTGTGTTTCCACCAAACAAAAGCCGTTTCGGAATGTGGCACCTTGGTTGGGAAGTCGAACCAAAAAATACTTGTTTTTTCTTGCGAACCGGAATGGGCGTGCCATTCAGTGGGGAAAAGGCTAAAAGCACAAGTTTTCCGTCCATATCAACTGTTGCCATGAGTAAACAAAACGATTCAACTAGCATTACACTGCAGACGTTGACTATCATTGTAAACAGCTAGTTTCTGCCGTTTTTTTATGGGAGAACTGGTCATATCACTCTCCCGTTTATGCATCTCATTAACTTTTGCTTTTGCATGCACCACCCATTGATGACGCATCCTTGGTTCGGTTCAGAACTGGTATAAATGCGGGCTGGTTCACTAGATACTATAGCACCACGGTTCAAAGAATTCTGAACGGCACCAGTTCAACACCAGGTTCGTTTTTGGTGGAAAAACGCCTTATGTGAATCCCTCAATAGGATCCCTCACTAAAAAGGGTGGTGTGCGCGTATAAGCCTTTTAGATTTTCAGTGAATCCCTCACTATATGAATCCCTCAATATGTGAATCCCTCTTTCAAAAAAGGTCTGTGTGTGTATACTGTCTTTAGACCATGCAAGAGATTTCTGCTTTGCTAAAGATGACTTGTTTCCCCTTTTCTACTTTGTTAGGCGACTGCTCTGCGAACTAGGGGAAGTAATTATCAGTGTCGTGTCTGTTGAAAAGGCCCCTTTTCGACGGATTTAGGATGCACGAAAGGACTCATACAAGGGAGAGGCTCTCTCCCTTTATGAATCAGAATCCTTAATCAGGAGTTCAGGGTCGACAAGTAGATATTATACAGGAGGCTCTCCTAAGTTATATATCTATTTCATGTTAACCCTATTACCTGTAATCATGCTTGTAATTATGTGATTCACTTGTTATAGGGGGACTGGGCTATCTACTGCATAAGCTAATCTGTGACAATGATTTCTAAAAGTCTTCCTCCTGTTACAAAGGCCGTCGCCCGTCAATGGAGTGACAAAGGGGACCTATTCCTCGTGGTCACAGAAAGATTCAACCATATGTAACTGTTCTAGTGACAGACTTCTATGATATAGTAGAAGACAATTAGTAAATCTAATTTGGGATTGGGAATTCAGATAATATTCTCCTCCTCGTGAAGAGGGTGAATAGTTGGGATTAAGAGGATCCTAGGTTTCTAATTGTAAATTGTGTACCACGGCTGGGGGAAACAGTTTCCTTTATCCCACCGGAAACATATTTAAATTTAATCTAATTCTATTCACAGGGCCAAGTGATTAAATATGGATTTTTTCTAGGATAAATCTGTTTAGCACTCACGGCATATAACAGATCTAGTTGATAATTTGTACTCCATTTTTACATGGTTACTAACAACAGGTTTCCATATCTTTGCTTGTGTGAAGTGCATTTGGACCTTGAAACACGCCCGCTAAATAAAATCTGGTTGGTTTCGTGACCGCATCAGTGCATAGGACTTCCTTTCCTAAATACACAGCTGAGGTCGCTACTCCAGTGTATGTCAGTGTATTGCGCAGTAAGTGTTCGCCCATTAACAGTGTCTTAGAAAGTACTGTAAGCCCTCCAACGGACAACTCACCCCTTTTCCAGCCGGGTCTCCTCTATAGGCGTGCGCCTCTTGCAAGAAGTTCAATATTCTCGTTGACACAGGGGAGGCAAAAAGAAAACTCGGGAAAAGAAAAGGACTCTGCTGCCTTTTAACAGAATCCCTAACCAAGGGTTAGGGTTCTGACTTTATTGAATAATAATGATAAAAAAAAAATCTCCGGTAATGGGACGCTTTTGTATTTCCCCAGCTGAACCTGAATCTATCACTTTTTATCACAGTCAGCTGTGACTGTGATAAAAAATCTCTTGTTCCTCTTTCTGGTGGATTCCCACAACTCTTTACACTTAAAATTCCGACACAGCACACAGATGTTGCTGGCTCTACGCAGGAACTATTAAACTTAAAATTCTAACACAGCACACGGATGTGGCCCATATATGGCCCTAAGCAGGGACTATTCAACTTAACTCTAACACAGCATTACTCTATAAGCTTGACTAAAACACTTTAAAGGCTAATAAATCGTTCTTTAAAGGAATGAGCAAAAAACACATTCTAAAGCTAAACAAAACCACACTTTAAGCTTTACGTAAAATAACATTTCTAGTCTAAGTAAATATTCTTTTCACACAAGTTATCTATCATTGCCGCAATTGCACATTTTATTTGGTTTAGAGCAAGCTGGAATTAAGCAGTTATATTAAGACTTCTTTCTAGCGAACTATCTTATGTAATCTTTTGACTTTTCCACGGTTCACATTTGCTGCCACTTTCTACAAGGAATTATGTCAAAGGCTATATTACTGAAAGAGGTCTAAGGTCCATATTTTTTCTAAGTGACTATTCTGTCCACAAAAGGCTGAGAAACAAAGTCTCTTAGTTATAGAGATAATAAACGTACATAAAAAAGGGTGAACACTTTCTGAAATGATTGCTTTATGCCTCCATACACAACTTCCCTTAAAAGTTGGACACTCACATATACAGCACTTTTGGTTTACAAAACATGTCAAGTGTACATCATGAGGGGTGTTTGATAAGATCTTAAAATTGTGCTTTCGTGGTAGTTCTTTTTCTTTGTGTGACCAGCCAAGTCTGACATTCAAACAAATCAATTGAACAAGATTAGACTTGGTTCTCAGTAGTTTCTGTTACTCTGTCATCTTCAGGTCTCTTACAAAAAAAGAAGAGCAGAGCCTTCAAGATATCTTTAGCATCCCTCCTCATAAGTAAATAAAGAAGAAAATCAAAAAGGGGGTGCAGTGCTATGAGAAAGACGGTGAAGTTTGCAAGAAATATTTGCACAGGTGTCATGTCTCTCATTTTGAAAAACATAATCCGCATCATCACAAACGGTAAGAATAAGACTGTGTAAATGCTAAAAACAAGGGCCAGGGTTCGCATGATGCGTCTCTGCTCATGACGAGATAGTGATGTGTTCCTGGATAGAGCTCTCCATGTCCCCATGAAAAAGAACATCATCAAGGGATACGGCAGAAGCAAAATGAGGAGTTGAAATAACACAACATGATATATACTTTTGAGAAAAAGGATGAGTGCAAGGGTGGGTAATACAATCCAAACAGTGACCGATACAAAGACTGAAGTCCTGATCGTGTGGATGTTTCTATACCAAACAGGATGAGCAATCATTACATATCTCTCAGCAGATATAAACACCATAAAGCAAATGTTAGCCATCAGACTAATTAAGTATATTATGTAGAAAATGGAATTTAAGGTTTTCTCTGAAAGTGAGTGTTCATCTGTTAAAAAAATGAAAAAACATTTAATCAAGTTGTCACAAGTTTGAATCAGATCAGCAATGAACAGGTTTATAACAAACACTTGAGAAAAATGTTTTCCAGTTTTGACCAGACCATACAATCCATAGACAACCAAGCATAGTCCAAGCATCGCAGCTGAGAAAATCAGACAGTGAGTTATCAATTCAATGTTTTTCTCCCAATGATCATACGATTCGAAATAGTGCTCGTCATAGTCATAGTAGTAGTCATAGTAGTCAGTATGGCTACTGATATAGTAATCTGTATCCGTTGGTGTGTAGGTATGCTTAGTTACACTGTATGCTGATGTCTGGTTGTAAAAGTCCTCCATATCAGTTGGAACTTGCAGTCTTTCTCTCTAAAGTGATCAAGTGACATAAGTTTTGGACATTAATGACACCTTTATCCAAAAACCATTACTCTCAATAACTTTGCCATTTTGTTTAGTCATCCAATAAAGGCAAAAATGATAGTTGTACTACTGTAGTCCTGAGAGTTTCTCCCTTAATAGAGAGTACAATGCTTTCAATGATAACTTTGTCACCATTTGCTTAAATGAGAAAAGAAAACATTGTGAGCTCACCTGTAGTTTTCTCAACTCTCTCCTGGTGAATCTCCTCTGTGTGCTCTCTGTCAGTCCATCTTCTCTTAAAGTACAGTAGGCTACAGACGTTCTGCATTCTGACACAGCAGCCATGGGTTGTACCATGCAAGAAAGTTCTCCCCTTCCAAATATAGTTGGTTGGGTCCATAGCACTTCTTTTCCAAAAAAGGTTTTCTCAGATAGACTACTGATAGCTGGGCCGGCCCTGCCACAATGATAGGCTACGTGTCAGGGTCTCCAGCAAGAGTGAAATACATGAAAAAACAGCCTATGTTGCATGCAGCTTTAACCCTGTACTTTAGCCTGGAGATCTCATATTCGTGATCACTTACCCCGCGTTCACACTGTCTACGTCCGTCAACGGATCTCGGAGGTTGTGTCTGCCGTATGTGTATTTGCATACACGCGATCTGATTGGCTGATGGATCCGTCGCTGCCTGAAAAGTTGAACATTTCTCAACTTTCTTGACGGAGGCAACGGAGCTGAAGGAACGGACGGACCCACAATGCATTTTGTTGACGGACGTAGACAGTGTGAACGCGGGGTTAGGCCTACCTGCCCTATGTGCCTCCTCCTGAGCCACAATTTCCTCATGTGGTCTGGAGGCTTGTGGCTGCTCCTCACCTCAAATGTAATTATGAAAAATTCCACAGACCAAATTTTCTAGAGATGTGAATGACATCACAGGCTAGCTTTAGGGAAAAAATGAAGAATTTTAAAATATGCATTTTTTTGCGATTCAATTTTTAAAGCAACACCATGGAGTTTTTTAACCTTCATAATATATTTCATATATATATAAGACCCTTGTGATGGTACATTGATGTACAATCGGTTGAATGACACGTCTGCCATAGCCTGACGGTGTCTGTATTGCTTTTACTGGCACTACGGAACTTTGGATTTCGGGTGTGAATCCATGCCCAAAAAGGAATTACAAAATTCGACTGCTTTACGGCATAGGCTACTTCCTCCACCACTTCCTCAAATTCAGTACGAGCGTGTATGTTGAATAGACAGTTGATGGCCGAAGCAGCAACAAAACCAAAAGTGTTATGATACAAGTGTAAACTTTGGGGTTTTTTTCTTATGTTATAGAGACACTAAAAATGACCACCCTAGGCTATGCTATTGCTCATAAATGTCATAATCGTTTTTTTTAAGTAAGTAATTGACCAACAATGACCAACATTATCCCAATACCGAGAACGTGCACAGACGGTGAACCTGATTTCTTCAAGTAGCCGTTGTTCCAGGGACAACACCCCTAAAGTTGTTTCAGGTCCAACAACTCTGTTAACCAATCACTGCTATGTGATGTCATCAATGTGCGACTTCACCCCCGTTCAAAATTTCCCTCCCGAAATCTTTTCAGCTCTGTGTAGGTAAGTCATTGCACTGTTTCTTCTGTTTCCCATGTAAAATAAGAGACTCAATGTGCATTTTCAAAATTATTTATTGTAAGAACTATGTTGTTTTGGTGCCAGTTTAGTAAGGAGTTTTCGAGTTCAATTCACCTTTTCGTTATAGCCCATATCTAAAGATATCAGTTAGCTGCTAATGGTAAGCGTAGTGCTCAGTCAAATTTAGGCAATATTGTAATGACATGTATGTTTACTCCTCAATAGCTGTTAGAATAGCTGTTTTAGCATGAGCTTGTTAATAGCAATTTGTAAACTACCACAAGCTCTTATTTGAACCTTTCAGTATGTTTGAATTTGCAATGTCATGTAGATTTAGTCAGTTATGCTACTTGGCTAGAAGCACAGATTTTGGACTACTATTCTCCGATTGTCTCTTATTAGTGGGCTAAAATCTTTATTTAGTGTACATTAAGAGTTTATACTTCTTTTGATCTGCGGAGGGTGCTATTGAGGCAATGTTAGTACAGGTTCATCATTGATCAACCTGGACCAACATCACTACATCGATCCTGGGCAGTCATTACCATGTTGACCCAGGAGCAACATTTTCTCATTGACCCTGGGCTAACGTTACCATGTTGACTCAGGAGCAACATTTTCTTGTTGAGTCTGGGCTAACGTTACCATGTCGACCCAGGAGCAACATTTTCTCATTGACCCTGGGCTAACATTACCATGTTGACCCAGGAGCAACATTTTCTCGTTGAGCCTGGGCTAACATTACAATGTTGACCCAGGAGCAACATTTTATCATTAACTATTTGTGCCAGTTTATTTGCTTATATGCGTTGGACTAAACATTGATAGTAAAGAGTTAGCCTTTAACAGAACAATGTTTTCTTGTTGACCCTTTGCTTGGACTAGACCTCAATATGTATACCCTGTCAGAGTATTCAATTAATTGGCCGCAATCCCGGTGTGAATGGGATCTTATATCAATATAGTAAAGTGCTCCAAGAAAACATTTCTTGCCCTACCTTTAAGTTAGCGTACTCAGTAACTGACAGTGGTATTTGTGTGTTGTGTGCATTTCAGAGATGGAGGATATAATCAAGGAAGCAGTTTTTAAAGAAGAAAAAAAGAGGGAAAGAAGGAAAAACACCAAGCTTCATATCCATTTTCTGAAAGAAGTTGATGAACAGGCACATATTAGAAAGATTAATAATGAAGAAAACACAGCATCTTTCAGGAAAACATGCTATTCCAGTTTCAGTGACCAAAAAAGGTGATGCTACAGTATTTGTTTCACTGTGCAAGGTCTGGTCCTGTGTCTGTAAAAAGCCAAAGAGTCACTGGATGCAAAGCGTACGTTTCATTCAAAGTCAGAAATGATCATAAAGGTTTGAAAGTGGTAGTGCAGAGAACGTGCAACGATAACAGTGGGCACAACCCACTTTTAAAAGAGGATGGCCACTGCCATCGTATTCATCCAGACCTTATTCTGAAGATTGAAATGTGGATCACTCTTGGACTTAAACCAGACATCATACTCCTCCAAGCCAATGAATGGTCACGAAAGCAAGGGGAAACCTATATAGAGATGTTGTCATGCCTCCTTTTTGGGGATTTTTTTTATTTCATAAAAAAATAAAATGTATTTAATACCCTGGAATACATGTTTTTAAGGAGAATGTACCTGTTGTTGAAACTAGCCTTTTTTTCTTTCACCCGATTGTGTCCTAGATCTTTTTATCTACACCATATGCATCCCACCCTGTTAATGCCACACTGGAAATTGCTTTGATTGTGGTGAGATCCAGGGCAAAAGCTGTGCTCAGATCAGTAATCAAATAATTGGTAATTGTTGAAAGATTGTGCTGTAACCGTATCTTACACTGATAACAGTACACTTAGTTGACTCAAATTGTTTATAATTGGGGCATATCTGTCATACGCTAGCTATTTGTTTATCCAGCAAATAGCGATGTCCACAGACAAGGTGGAGTATGTTGCATGATTTTATGTATTGAAGCAAGTCAAATTTGTAGTTTCTTATGTCTCATTTCATCAAACTACAAATACGCTACCCGATCTGGTAAAGTTACATAGTGCGGTTATAGCCAATAGAGGGACGCAGAGTGAAAGCAGAAGTGCCGTTCACCCTGTTACGAGTTGATGAACCGCTGAAATGATTTTGGAAACATTATTTTAACATTTGGGAGATCCGGGGCCTTTTCACGCACTTTGAGGCAGTCAGCTATACCTTGAGATTTTTAAATATTTAATCTAACTAAAAACATCTAATGCAAAAGTGGCACATATGGTTATATTCTAGGGGTCCTCCACAATAATTATATGAGAGTAAAGTGGAAACTAGTTGATTTAAAGTTTCTGATGGTGTCACTTATAAATTATGTTTCTAGGACAAAAACTAGCAGAGATTGAGATGTAAGTTTGGAACAGTTTTTCAAATCCCCAGGGGGGGATTTAGACTCGGGTTAAGGTACAAAAAACTCTTTCGTGTTGCTTTAAAAATAACCTTCACCACGGCACCAGATAGACATGTAATTGAGAGATGAGGAACAGGTCTACTCTTTCTTCTTACAGCCCGTTGGCCCATGATTCTTCAAACCTAAAATTCCCTAGACCTCTACTTTTACCTCAGCTTTACCCAATAAGGTATGGTAAGGTATGTAATAAGGTAATGTTAATTTCAGGGTTACTTTGGTGTTCCAGCATTTTCAATTAAAAATATTGAATGTTATCAATCACTTTGTGATAGACCTCTGTATAAAAAATGCTCTCATGAATAATACAAATGTTAAAGTTGTAGTGTAGTGATTTTGGCCTATACAGGCCTCACTGAACCAAGCCTATTTGAAGTTTGCCACAGGAAGCAAAGAGAGAAAGTGGGATATGTTTTTATGTCTGTGTAAGTGCACTTATACTGCACATCTGATCAGCTGATCTGTAGGTAAAACTATATGTGCCTGGAATCAAATTTAGTTACGTATGTTTAAGTTGTTTTTTAACAGAAGACCATAGGTGTCACAAAGTCAAATGAAATACCCCAAATGTTATGAAAATATTCATGAAAAATTGTCTTTCATTGATTCAGATGTCCTGTATGAACAAAGACAAAAAGCCCAATTACATCTAATTATATGACATTTAATTAGACTGAAACACAACTGGGGGTTTTAAGACAAAAAACAATGTGGCTTTACAACAAAAAACACAACTAAAAGGACAACTAGTGCCTTTCATTTGCCAACCCTGTCCAGCTTGTCAATAAGAAAAGACATAGTAGCATCCAAAGCTGGAGATCCAAATTGATGATTCCGTCAAGGCTACTTTCAGGTTTGATTTGTAATTTCTGAAGTGTCTTCCTGTAATGAGGATACGCAAATGTTACGTAAGAATATGAAAAATAAGACTTTGAAGAACAAGAGTGCATTTTGTCTCATTACAAAAGACAACTTTGGATAACACTAGACAGTAACAGTAGTTTTCATGAACTCTAACAGGAAGACTTCAAAGAACAGTGCATTGCATTTTCATGCAATAAAGAATAAGGCATAAGTATAAAACAGTAGTGTGGGTCAGTGTAACTGGAAAATGGAAAGTGTAGTGTTAATCTAGGATGGAAGAACACTTAGTTACAGTACATCAGCACATGCAGCATCCACTCCGTCACAGACTGTGTCAGCAGTAACATCCAATGCCAGTCTAGTGGCAAAACCATTGGCCTGCTCCTTTGCTTCCTGCTCTGACAGGGCGCTGAATATTGTTGTCCTTGTTTTTTTTTTTTTTGGGGGGGGGGGGGGGGGTAAAGCTTTTACGATAGCAGGCACATTCTTTTTTTTGCGTCCCTGAAAAGAACAGTAATTGTGCAATGTTAGGAAAATGTTGCTCCTGGGTCAACATGGTAACATTAGCCCAGGCTCAACAAGAAAATGTTGCTCCTGGGTCAGCATGGTAACGTTAGCCCAGGCTCAACAAGAAAATGTTGCTCCTGGGTCAACATGGTAACGTTAGCCCAGGCTCAACAAGAAAATGTTGCTCCTGGGTCAACATGGTAACGTTAGCTCAGGGTCAACGAGAAAATGTTGCTCCTGGGTCAACATGGTAATGACGGCCCAGGATCAATGATGGTCCGGGTTGATCAATGATGAACCTGTACTAACATTGCCTCAATAGCACCCTCCGCAGATCAAAATAAGTATCAACTCTTAATGTACACTAAATAAAGATTTTAGCCCACTCACTAATAAGAGACTAATCGGAGAATAGCAGTCCAAAATCTGTGCTTCTAGCCAAGTAGCCTAACTGACTAAATCTACATGACATTGCAAATTCAAACATATTGAAAGGTTAAAATAAAAGCTTGTGGTTTACAAATGGCTATTAACAAGCTCATGCTAAAATTTCTAACAGCTATTGAGGAGTAAACATACATGTCATTACAATATTGCCTGAATTTGACTGAACACTATGCTTAGGCTACCATTAGCAGCTAACGGATATCTTTAGATATGGGCTATATAACGAAAAGGTGAATTGAACTCGAAAACTCCTTACTAAACTGGCACCAAAACAACATTCTTACAATAAATAATTTTGAAAATGCACATTGAGTCACTTATTTTACATGGGAAATTGTTGAGAAGAAACAGTGCAATGACTTACCTACACAGTGCTGGAAAGATGTTGATTTCGGGAGGGAAATTTTGAACAGGGGGTGAAGTCGCACATTGATGACATCACATAGCAGCGATTGGTTAACAGAGTTGTTGGACCTGGAACAACTTTAGGCAGTTGTCCCTGGAACAACGGCTACTTGAAGAAATCAGGTTCACCGTGCACAGACCTGAGCTGAAAGCCTAGTTTTACAAATGTAACTGGTATCGTAGTACCACATAATTACATGCATGTAAATGCAATGTAGCCTACTGTTATCCCTGTTCTTCTTATTATAGGGATTATTCTTCTTCCGACCAAAATCAACGATTAATGACGCTAAAACCACTGAACCGTTTGACGTCATTCAAACACTCATACAAAGGTCTTGTAACGGAGATTTGATGAATGTATTTTTCACATTTGTGAACTTTATACATGTTGAGATATTTAAGATAAAAGAATTAAAAACTCCCATAGAGTTAACGTTGAGACGCTTTGGCGGCAAAGATCGATTGTTACGTCATTAAGCTGTAACAGCTGTGAAAACATTCTACCATGCCAGCTGCTGTAAACCAGGACGTTATCATCTTGTCTCTTGCTGTAGGCTACTCCTTACTTGATTTGTTTATATTGTTACAGTAACCGGTTTGCTCTCGGTAACGTTATCAACAGCTAAAGTCAATCTCACCTAACATCAACCTAACTGTATTTAGCTAACGACAACCAAACATAACTTGCTCCAGGCTAATGTTTAACGTCGGGGTCGGCTGCAGCCCACAGGGCTTACACAAGGGCTTTTAGCCATCTCAACAGAGCAGCCTACACGACACCGATCTTCACCCAGCGTTTTAAGTGAAGTCCAACCTGATAGACATAGGCCTACTAGTTGCAACATTTAGGTTCAAGCCGTCTTCTCATAGTCGTTGCATTGCTATCATTTTCATGTTAGTTTGTTAGCAAGCTAGTCGTTTCAGCCATGGAGGTATTATAAGAACTGGAGAAAGTGAACAAGTCCCGCCCCCATTCATTTCCATGGAAATGCTAGGCTAGTGAAAAGTGCCAAAATTGAACGATTTTTTCGGGCTTCAACGTGGCGTTTCAAGGGGCTTGTTTCCGGTGCCGTTTTACTTAGCCAATTAAGTGGCAGGTTACTGATTGACGTAAGGTACAGAAGGAGAGCTCGTGCCCACACTAAGCTCGTGCATGAGCTGAGAGTGGAATAGTCACCAATCAGCATGAGGAGAAATCGGGAGAAATGGCACCGGACATGATGTATTTCTGGAAAATGGCGACGAGGAAGTGCCTTGCTAATCGGCGAAGCTAATCAGTCAAATCCTGACCCCCTGCTTTCAGCTATAGGCACTTGCCAGCCAGGTAATCATTTAAAGCTTTCGGTATCATTCACAAATTAAAAACCTTTGTTAACAGCTTATTGTACATTCCTATTAAGACAATCACACACCTGGAAACACTTCGAAGAACATAATAGCTCATCCTGTAATATGTGTAGCCTACATAAATATCCTACTGTAAGCTAACGTTACATTGGCTAGATATCCTACCTGTTGCTGCATCATCGTTGATTGGCGTTTGAGATTGTATTCCATATTCCAATGGTGTCTAAGTCAAAGCCATCGATATCTCAAAGTTGCGACAGCCGTTGACTTCCATGTTAAAGCCAGATTGACAGCAGCGATCGCATTAATATTTACGGTAAATACTCGATGAAAATTACTATAAACTGCATTTCCACATAGGCTATATATATTACTCAATGAAAATGCATTATTATCCACACGACCATAAGTCATGTAGAAAAGTCTTATTATAACACCTGAGATATTCATTCATTCTCAATGGAATAGTTCCTTTCAACGACCGGATGTGCCGCCATTGTTTGTACACGGGAGTCAATGGTAGTGTCGCAACTTTGAGATATCGATGGCTTTGGTCTAAGTCTTATATGGCCTACTTTTAACCTGCATTAGTGTAGATATGAAGGGTATGTAAGCTATCCTACCAGTCGTTTCACTGTAGGCTACTAAAGTGTCAACTCTTGCAACTCGTTTGAAGTTGGCAACTTCATTTCAGTCTTTTAAATTCTAATAAATGAAGAGTTATTTTCCAAAATAGCCTATATCCACAATTTTGATGCATTTTCATAAATCACTTTTTAAATGTGACTTTCCAAGTAATTTCAGTGGAATTGTAATTGGGTTATTGTTATTTATCAATTCTTCTGTGTAGCCTATGTTGTCTTTTTAACTATAGGCCTAGTACAATGTTTTACACAGCAACCTTTTTGCATTTACATGCAATGGTAATTCCTTCCATGGAATTACATTGTCTAGTTTAATATTTAATGTGCAGCCTCAATATGTATAGCCTATTATTGTATGTTATGTCTAACCGTGACAGATTTTACGACATTTAAGTAGAAGAAATTACCGTTTCCCAACTGTAGTGGGACCCCGAGAGCAAAACTTCCATGGTGTTGCTTTAATATTATAATCTCTGATAACTCGGCAACCTTTCATTTTTGGAATTGTATTAATGTAAAATATAGAGCTGGAAAAGAGCTTTCAAACAACATAAGAACGAATAAGTCAAAACACAAGAAACATGCAAATTCATTTCTGTGGGTTTCTCACAGAGGTGGGCACAAATACATCAAAAACTATTTTGTTACAAGCTACAAATACTGGCTCATAAAATGCAGCAAAATAAAATAGAAAATACTGATATGGAAAATGTATTTCATTAAAATACAAGTAATTAGTAATTTGAAAATATAAAAATTCACACGCAATAATAATGGTATCCTATGTTGTCTTTTTAACTATAGGCCTAATACAGTGTTTTACACAGCAACCTTTTTGCATTTACATGCAATGGTAATTCCTTCCATGGAATTACATTGTCTAGTTTAATATTTAATGTGCAGCCTCAATATGTACAGTATAGCCTATTATTGTATGTTATGTCTAACCGTGACAGATTTTATACCAACTTTTAAAAGAGACTAAAGACATATTGACAATGCATCCCCAAGAGACCAGAAACACTATTTTGTGATTGGCTGCCAGAGGGCAAGTAGGCCTTCTGTAATTCTGTATATTGGGGCTCCTGTGACGCAAATCTGGTCAAATAAATAAATCAGCATCAATATAAACGACTAATGACGGAAAAACACACACCAAAGTTCACTTTACAAATTAGCACTCTGGAAAAAAAAACCTTGATCCAAAGAAACATGCTGAGACAAAAATAGCCGTTGAACTGTCAATACTACAAAGTGACACAGCCTGTGTAAGTTTATAAGTCAATGCAACTCTGAGCAGTTGAGTGAATGTATATTCTGCAGAATATTTAAACCGATTTGAGATCTGCACAAAATCTGAGGCTGGAGCATCCTGTCTTGGCAAACCAATCAGGGGTCTGACATCAATCCACATTATAAAGCTTTTTTTGGTGTTGCCATGGACACTTTATCTTCAGATACCCTCACATTTTGTCCTCTTACTTTGCTCAATTTTCTTGTTAACCAAATAACCAAGAAGCTAGTATGGTCAAAACCCAATAACTGTCTGCAACTGTCATATTCAGATGGCAAACAGCTAAGTGAAACAAACATAAAGACCTGAGATATAAGCTATATAAAGAGCTGACTGGTTGAGCTGGTTAGTAAAAACCCTGAGTTATGAAGAATAACTAGCTGATGGACAAAATGTTTCTCTCACCACAAATTTTTTTGGCCACTTTTTAAACTGAACTGCATGTCCCTTTTTGTGCTAGAAATGCATTCCAATTGCCTACATACACTGTACGTGATTGGGGACATGGGGGTAAACAGAATAACATCCTGAAAGCCAAGGTGTCCCAATACAGAATTATTTACAGGTACAAAAAACACAAACACATACAGCAAACATGTCCTCACTATCCGCTAGCTGCCTGTCCCCTGAACACACGCACAAACGACAACAAAAACAAACTGGTGCAACGGCCTGCACGACTACACATATCAGTGTGTCAACCAATAACCATCTGGAGCAAGCCCACTAATAGATAATAATAAGTAAACTTAAGAAGAACAATAGATGGGCTTGCTGCAGCAAGCCCACTAATAAAAATAAGATATGGAAAACTGTTCTGACAAGACAAATTAAGTTAATTAACTTACAACTAGAAGGTCCCAGCCGTGGCGCAACTGACTGGGGCACCTGCACCGCACGCCGGCGACCCGGGTTCGATTCCCGCCCCGTCGTCCTTTCCGGATCCCACCCCAGCTCTCTCTCCCACTCGCTTCCTGTCATTCTCTCTACGGTCCTGTCCAATTAAAGGCATAAAAAGCCCAAAAAATAACCTTTAAAAAAAAAAAAAAAAGTTACAACTAGAAAAGCACTCTGAGAGCGCAGCTACCTCTGCCTGCATTGTTCTTCCTATGTCGTCATACATTTGAACCGAAACTATTCAGACCGCCACCACGTGGCCATACCATGCCATTACACCACTAAGCTAAATACATAAATGCCTCTGGAATCCGGACAGAATTACGGATCAGTCCCAAAATGTAATCGTTTCTTCCGTAGGTCATGTCTGACCTTCCCTGAAAATCTCATCGAAATCCATCCATCACTTTTTGAGTTATCTTGCTAACAAACAGACAAACAAATGATGTGGGGTTCAGCATGGGGGAGGAAGAAGCTCTACTCTAGCTGACCCTGCTGCTGCTGTGATATGGGGGAGGAAGAAGCTCTACTCTACCTGACCCTGATGGTGCTGTGATATGGGGGAGGAAGAAGCTCTTCTCTAGCTGACCCTGATGGTGCTGTGATATGGGGGAGGAAGAAGCTCTACTCTACCTGACCCTGATGGTGCTGTGATATGGGGGAGGAAGAAGCTCTTCTCTAGCTGACCCTGCTGCTGCTGTGGTGTGGGGCAGGAAGAAGCTCTACTCTACCTGACCCTGATGGTGCTGTGATATCGGGGAGGAAGAAGCTCTACTCTACCTGACCCTGATGGTGCTGTGATATGGGGGAGGAAGAAGCTCTTCTCTAGCTGACCCTGCTGCTGCTGTGGTGTGGGGCAGGAAGAAGCTCTACTCTACCTGACCCTGATGGTGCTGTGATATCGGGGAGGAAGAAGCTCTACTCTACCTGACCCTGTATTTACCTTAAAAACATGATATGATGTTTTCCCCCAAAATGTACTTTTTCTTTTTCATTTACATTTTTCAATTTCTGCACATCACATGTGCCTGTATGTGTGTGTGAGAGAGGGATCAATGCCTCGAAAAAGCATGATGGCTTCTTCCTCAACCTCAAGGATTGTTAGATGAAAGGAATGGATCAGTGGATGTGTGAATGTATCAATCTGAATGTATGAATATTGTGATCAGCCTAAGTATGAATACACTGGATTAATATGAATAAATACAAATGCATTTGATGGACTTGTTTCCATGGTCAGATCAGCGCCTTATAGTTTGTATCTACTCTTCATAACGGAATGCAAGGATGATTGTGACATGAGCCCTGAGCTTTTTTGCAATTGTCAAACATTTGAGCTGACATCATGAGGCTTGCAGATTTCCAGAGCCTGTGCGTGAGAAAGAGAGACTTTAAAAAAAAAAAAAAAAAAGCATGATGGCTTCTTCCTCAACCTCAAGGAATACTAGATAAAGGGATTAACAAGTGGATGCGTGAATTTATCATAATGTATGAATATCAGTTGTGACCAGCCTAAGTATTACACTGGATTAATATGAACAAATCAATTTGATCATCATCATGAGGCTTGCAGACTGCAATTGACTAACTTTGGTGTAATTACAGTGCATGAAAATGCACTGTACTGTTCTTCCTCGGTCTTCTTCTTATTACAGTGCATGAAAATGCACTGTACTGTTCTTCCAAGGCTTCTTCTTATTACAGTGCATGAAAATGCACTGTACTGTTCTTCCTATTCTTCTTATTATTATTACAGTGCATGAAAATGCACTGTACTGTTCTTCCTATTCTTCTTATTATTATTAGAGTGCATGAAAATGCACTCTACTGTTATCCGATTTATTCTTATTATTTTTATTTTTCCTCTAACGTTTTTGTGCGTTCAATTCAGCTTCAACCGTTTAACGTAGAAACTTCATTCAAACTGTGCTGCGTAGGTCTTACTTAGGTGACTTCAGCTTTGTATTTTTCAACTTTGAAAACTTTATCGTTGAATTTATATTAATTTTTTAAGACATTTTTTCTCCCATAGACTTAACATTGGATTATGACATCATAATAGGGCAATTAGAATCTTATGCCAGGTGGCCAGCCCCACCTGCAGCAGCTCTCTCTCTCTCAGGCTTTAAGCATACAATCTCTCTGAAGACTACACATATCCTGTTAAACTGTTTCCTCTGTCCACAACTGTTTCAAAATAAAAGTCCTCACTGCAATAATACACTATTAAATAATTTAACCATTGAAACTACTCAACTATTTAACTGTTCAACCATTCCAACTGTCAGTTATCATCAACTATGCCTCCAGTCAACTACATGAAACCTCCATGTACCTAGCAACCAACATAGCAACCATTAAAATTAAGCGTTTATGACCGTTTCCATAGCAACCAACATGATTTTACTACAGTAACTTCTTTATTCCTGATAGTGGCCACCATAGATACCCTATCAACAAATGTTTCAAAATAAAAGTCCTCACTAGCAAGTTAGCTAGTTAGCATGGTTAGCATTGTTAGCATAGTTAGCATTTTTAGCATAACTGCTAGAAATGGTTAGCTAAGTTAGCTGATCAACCTGGTTAGCATTGTTAGCATAGTTAGCATTGTTAGCATAGTTAGCATTTTTAGCATAACTGTTAGAAATGATTAGCTAAGTTAGCTAATCAGCCTGGTTAGCATTGTTAGCATAGTTAGCAATGCTAACATAGTTAGCATTTTTAGCATAACTGTTAGAAATGATTAGCTAAGTTAGCTAATCAGCCTGGTTAGCATTGTTAGCATAGTTAGCATTGTTAGCATTTTTAGCATAACTGCTAGAAATCATTAGTTCAGTTAGAACTGTAATGTTTAAGCTTTAAACTGTCTACCTTCACACTATCAGCTTTCTGTAAACTATGCAACCACCATGTTTACCCTAGCTACACCTTAGTAACTATATCTACATTATCTACTCTATCTATACATTTTTGCATTTTCATGCACTCGTAATTTCCCTGGAATTACATTCTCTAGTTATTAAACTTCTTCTTCTAACGCTCGCAATTCAGCTTCAACCGTTTAACGTAGAAACTTCATTCAAACTTTGTTGCGTAGGTCTTGCTTATGCCATATGTGCTTTGTATTGTTCAACTTTGTAACTTTTATACTTTTTAAACTATTAGTTAAAAACTATCACCATTTCCCCCATAGACTTAACATTGCTCATTATGACATCACGGCAGCAATTAGAATGTTACCCCAGCTGGTCAGCCACCTGGGCACCAACTGTCAGTTTCTCTCAGGCTCCTCTCTGAAGACTACATATTCTGTTCCCCTGTATCCTCTGCGCACAACAGTATCAAAATAAGTCCTCCTAATTCCATCCAACTTTATATCCATTCATCTTCTTCAAACCATTCACTCATCCACCCATTCTAAACAGTCTGCCTATCAACAACATCAATTAGACGCTCTACATTGAACTTTTAAACAATCTACTCTGTCTCAGGCTGGCTCTCTTAAGACTAGCCAGTTAAATTGATTACACCTGTATCTGTATCCACTACTCTCAGTAGAGAGCTGTGTCTCTCCATTCTACAAGAATATAAGGCACATTCCATCCAACATTCTATCCATTCATCTTCTTCAGACCATTCACTCATCCACCCATTAAACTGTCTATCAACATCTATTAAACAATCTGTCTATCAACATCCATTAAACTCTCTGTCTATCAACATTAATTAGACTATCTACATTCAACTTTTAAATTATTTACTCTGTCTCAGGCTTTAAGTATATTCTGGCTCTCTTAAGACTAGCCAGTTAAATTGATTACACCTGTGTCAACTACTCTCAGAGAGCTGTATCAGTGTCTCTCTTAACAAGAATATAAGGCACATTCCATCCAACCTTCTATCCATTCATCTTCTTCAGACCATTCACTCATCCACCCATTAAACTGTCAATCAATATCTATTAAACAATCTGCCTATCAACATCCATTAAACATTCTATCTATCAACATTAATTAGACATACAACTTTTAAAGTATTTACTGTGGGTCCCTCTCAAGCAGCGTTTATATGTCCTCCCTCGCTCCTTGATCCTCGATCCTCAATGATCTACATAAAGAAAGATAGAAGAAGGGCTAGACTATCCCATTGTTGCCGCTCCATCATTCTTTATGTAGATCAGTGAGGAGCGAGAGAGGACGCGTAAACGCTATGAGAGGCACCTTCTGTCTCAGGCTTTAAGCATACAATCTCATTAAGACTACACATCCTGTTTCACTACTTCCTCTGTCCACAACTGTTTCAAAATAAAGGTCCTCACTGCAATAATACACTATTAAATCATTTAACCATTGAAACTACTCAACTATTGAACTGTTCAACCATTCCAACTGTCAGTTATCATCCACTATGCCTCCAGTCAACTACATGAAACCTCCATGTACCTAGCAACCAACATAGCAACCATTAAAATTAAGTGTTTATGACCGTTTCCATAGCAACCAACATGATTATACTGCAGTAACTTCTTGTTTCCTGATAGTGGCCACCATGGATACCCAAGCAACAAATGTTTCAAAATAAAAGTCCTCACTAGCAAGTTAGCTAGTTAGCATGGTTAGCATAGTTAGCATAGTTAGCATAGTTAGCATTTTTAGCATAACTGCAAAAAAATCATCAACTAAGTTAGCTAATCAACCTGGTTAGCATTGTTAGCAAATTTAGCATTGTTAGCATAGTTAGCATTTTTAGCATTACTGCCAGAAATCATCGGTTAAGTTAGCTAATCAACATTTTAACATGAATAGAAATCATTAGTTAAGTTAGAACTGGAACGTTTCATCTTTAAACTGTCTACCTTCACACTATCAACTCTCTGTAAACTATGCAACCACTATATTTACCCTAGCTACATCTTAGTAACCATATCTACATTATCTATCTATTTTTGCATTTTCATGCACTGGTAATTCCTTGGAATTGCATTTCTAGTTATTAAACTTCTTCTTCTAACGCTCGCAATTCAGCTTCAACCGTTTAACGTAGAAACTTCATTCAAACTTTGTTGCGTAGGTCTTGCTTATGCCATATGTGCTTTATATTTTTCAACTTTGTAACTTTTATACTTTTTAAACTATTAGTTAAAAACTATCACCATTTCCCCCATAGACTTAACATTGCTCATTATGACATCACGGCAGCAATTAGAATGTTACCCCAGCTGGTCAGCCACCTGGGCACCAACTGTCAGTTTCTCTCAGGCTCCTCTCTGAAGACTACATATTCTGTTCCCCTGTATCCTCTGCGCACAACAGTATCAAAATAAGTCCTCCTAATTCCATCCAACTTTATATCCATTCATCTTCTTCAAACCATTCACTCATCCACCCATTCTAAACAGTCTGCCTATCAACAACATCAATTAGACGCTCTACATTGAACTTTTAAACAATCTACTCTGTCTCAGGCTGGCTCTCTTAAGACTAGCCAGTTAAATTGATTACACCTGTATCTGTATCCACTACTCTCAGTAGAGAGCTGTGTCTCTCCATTCTACAAGAATATAAGGCACATTCCATCCAACATTCTATCCATTCATCTTCTTCAGACCATTCACTCATCCACCCATTAAACTGTCTATCAACATCTATTAAACAATCTGTCTATCAACATCCATTAAACTCTCTGTCTATCAACATTAATTAGACTATCTACATTCAACTTTTAAATTATTTACTGTCTCAGGCTTTAAGAGTACACGCTGGCTCTCTTAAGACTAGCCAGTTAAATTGATTACACCTGTGTCAACTACTCTCAGAGAGCTGTATCAGTGTCTCTCTTAACAAGAATATAAGGCACATTCCATCCAACCTTCTATCCATTCATCTTCTTCAGACCATTCACTCATCCACCCATTAAACTGTCAATCAATATCTATTAAACAATCTGCCTATCAACATCCATTAAACATTCTGTCTATCAACATTAATTAGACTATCTACATACAACTTTCAAAGTATTTACTGTGGGTGCCTCTCAAGCAGCGTTTATATGTCCTCCCTCGCTCCTCGATCCTCAATGATCTACATAAAGAAAGATAGAAGAAGGGCTAGACTATCCCATTGTTGCCGCTCCATCATTCTTTATGTAGATCAGTGAGGAGCGAGGAGCGAGAGAGGACGCGTAAACGCTATATGAGAGGCACCTTCTGTCTCAGGCTTTAAGCATACAATCTCATTTAGACTACAGATTCTGTTTCACTACTTCCTCTGTCCACAACTGTTTCAAAATAAAGGTCCTCACTGCAATAATACACTATTAAATCATTTAACCATTGTAACTACTCAACTATTTAACTGTTCAACCATTCCAACTGTCAGTTATCAACTATGCCTCCAGTCAACTACACGAAACCTCCATGTACCTAGCAATCAACATACCAACCATTAAAATTAAGCGTTTATGACCGTTTCCATAGCAACCAACATGATTATGCTGCAGTAACTTCTTGCTTCCTGATAGTGGCCACCATGGATACCCTAGCAACAAATGTTTCAAAATAAAAGTCCTCACTAGCAAGTTAGCTAGTTAGCATGGTTAGCATAGTTAACATTGTTAGCATAGTTAGCATTTTTAGCATAACTGCAAAAAACATCTAAGTTAGCTAATCAACCTGGTTAGCATTGTTAGCAATTTTAGCATAGTTAGCATTTTTAGCATTATTGCTAGAAATCATCAGTTGAGTTAGCTCAACCTGGTTAGCATTGTTAGTTTAAGTTAGCATTGTTACCATAGTTAGCATTGCTAGCATAGTTAGCATTTTTAGCATAACTGCTAGAAATCATTAGCTAAGTTAGCTAATCAACCTGGTTAACACTGTGAGCATAGTTAGCATAGTTAACATTTTTACCATTACTGCATGAAATCAGTAGCTAAGTTAACCAATCAACCTGGTTATCATTGTTACCATAGTTAACATTTTAACATGAATAGAAATCAGCAAATCAAAATGTTTCAGCTTTAAACTGTCTACCTTCACACTATGAACTCTCTGTAAACTATGCAACCACCATATTTACCCTAGCTACACCTTAGTAACCATATCTACATTATCTATCTATTTTTGCATTTCATGCACTGGTAATTCCTTGGAATTGCATTTCTAGTTATTATTATTCCGCTGATCAAATTCATTTTTTCTATTCAGCTTGAACCGTTTAACTTAGAAACTTCATTCAAACGTCGCAACGTAGGTCTTAAATAGGGGAAGGCTGCTATGTATTTTTCAACTTTGTAACTTTTATACTTTTTAAACTATAAATTAAAAACTATTACAAATTTCCCCATAGACTTAACATTGGCCTCTATGACATCACAATCGGATCATTAAGCAATTAGAATCTTATGCCAGGTGGCCAGCCCCACCTGCAGCAGCCCTCTCTCTCTCAGGCTTTAAGCATACAATCTCTCTGTGAAGACTACATATCCTGTTAACTGTTTCCTCTTTCCACAACTGTTTCAAAATAAAAGTCCTCACTGCAATAATACACTATTAAATCATTTAACCATTGAAACTACTCAACTATTTAACTGTTCAACCATTCCAACTGTCAGTTATCATCAACTATGCCTCCAGTCAACTACATGAGACCTCCATGCACCTAGCAACCAACATAGCAACCATCAAAATGAAGCGTTTATGACCGTTTCCATAGCAACCAACATGATTTTACTACAGTAACTTTTTTATTCCTGATAGTGGCAGCCATGGATACCCCATCAACAAATGTTTCAAAATAAAAGTCCTCAGTACCAAGTTAGCTAGTTAGCATGGTTAGCATAGTTAACATTGTTAGCATAGTTAGCATTTTTAACATAACTGCTAAAAATGATTAGCTAAGTTAGCTAATCAACCTGGTTAGCATTGTTAGCATAGTTAACATTGTTAGCATTGTTAGCATTTTTAGCATAACTGCTAAAAATGATTAGCTAAGTTAGCTAATCAACGTGGTTAGCATTGTTAGCATAGTTAGCATTGTTAGCATAGTTAACATTTTTAGCATTACTGCTAGAAATCATTAGCCAAGTAAACCAATCAACCTGGTTATCATTGTTAGCATAGTTAACATTTTAGAATACCTGTTGACCAGAAATCATTAGTTAAGTTAGAACAGGAATGTTTAAGCTTTAAAATGTCTACCTTAACACTATCAACTCTCTTTAAACTATGCAACCACCATGTTTACCCTAGCTATACCTTAGTAGCCATATCTACATTATCTATCTATATATTTTTTTGCATTTTCATGCACTGGTAATTCCTTGGAATTGCATTTCTAGTTATTCTTCTTCTAACGCACGCAAATCAGCTTCAACCGCTTAACGCAGAAACTCCATTCAAATTTTGTCGCGTAGGTCTTACTTACGCGATGTGGGCTTTGTATTTTTCAACTTTGTAACCTTTATACTTTTTAAACTATGAATTAAAAAACGATTTCCCCATAGATTTAACATTGAGCTATTTCCCCATAGACTTAACATTGCTCATTATGACATCACGGCAGCAATTAGAATCTTACGCCAGGTGGCCAGTCCAGGTGCAGCAGCTCTCTCTCTCTCTCAGGCACACTGGCTCTCTTGAGACTACATTTTCTGTTCCCCTGTATCAACTGTATCAACATAAGTCCTCCTAATTCCATCCAACTTTATATCCATTCATCTTCTTCAAACCATTCACTCATCCACCCATTTTAAACAGTCTGCCTATCAACATCAATTAGACGCTCTACATTCAACTTTTAAACAATCTACTCTGTCTCAGGCTGGCTCTCTTAAGACTAGCCAGTTAAATTGATTACACCTGTATCTGTATCCACTACTCTCAGTAGAGAGCTGTGTCTCTCCATTCTACAAGAATATAAGGCACATTCCATCCAACATTCAATCCATTCATCTACTACAGATGATTCACTCATCCACCCATTAAACTGTCTATCAACATCTATTAAACAATCTGTCTATCAACATCCATTAAACTCTCTGTCTATCAACATTAATTAGACTATCTACATTCAACTTTTAAATTATTTACTCTGTCTCAGGCTTTAAGAGTACACTCTGGTTCTCTTAAGACTAGCCAGTTAAATTGATTACACCTGTGTCAACTACTCTCAGAGAGCTGTATCAGTGTCTCTCTTAACAAGAATATAAGGCACATTCCATCCAACCTTCTATCCATTCATCTTCTTCAGACCATTCACTCATCCACCCATTAAACTTTCAATCAATATCTATTAAACAATCTGCCTATTAACATCCATTAAAACATTCTGTCTATCAACATTAATTAGACTATCTACATACAACTTTTAAAGTATTTACTGTGGGTCCCTCTCAAGCAGCGTTTATATGTCCTCCCTCGCTCCTCGCTCCTCAATGATCTACATAAAGAAAGATAGAAGAAGGGCTAGACTATCCCATTGTTGCCGCTCCATCATTCTTTATGTAGATCAGTGAGGAGCGAGAGAGGATGCGTAAACGCTATATGAGAGGCACCTTCTGTCTCAGGCTTTAAGCATACAATCTCATTAAGACTACAGATCCTTTTTCACTACTTCCTCTGTCCACAACTGTTTCAAAATAAAGGTCCTCACTGCAATAATACACTATTAAATCATTTAACCATTGAAACTACTCAACTATTGAACTGTTCAACCATTCCAACTGTCAGTTATCATCCACTATGCCTCCAGTCAACTACATGAAACCTGCATGTACCTAGCAACCAACATAGCAACCATTAAAATTAAGTGTTTATGACCGTTTCCATAGCAACCAACATGATTATACTGCAGTAACTTCTTGTTTCCTAATAGTGGCCACCATGGATACCCTAGCAACAAATGTTTCAAAATAAAAGTCCTCACTAGCAAGTTAGCTAGTTAGCATAGTTATCATTGTTAGCATTTTCAGCATAACTGCAAAAAATCATCAACTAAGTTAGCTAATCAACCTGGTTAGCATTGTTAGCAAATTTAGCATAGTTAGCATTTTTAGCATTACTGCTAGAAATCATCGGTTAAGTTAGCTAATCAACCTGGTTAGCATTGTTAGTACAGTAAGCATTGCTAGAATAATAAGCATTTTTAACGTAACTGCTAGAAATCATTAGCTAAGTTAGCTAATCAACATTTTAACATGAATAAAAATCATTAGTTAAGTTAGAACTGGAACGTTTCATCTTTAAACTGTCTACCTTCACACTATCAACTCTCTGTAAACTATGCAACCACCATGTTTACCCTAGCTACACCTTAGTAACCATATCTACATTATCTATCTATTTTTGCATTTTCATGCACTGGTAATTCCTTGGAATTGCATTTCTAGTTTTGGAATATTCTTCAAGAGATTAGGTGTTGCGCTAAAAAAAAAACATGTGAAAGATTGCCAAATTAAACCACATCACATCTGAACAAACTGATCGTGTTCAGCTCACAAATCGAATAATATGTATTTGAATGATTGATATGAACGAATGTATGGTATGAAACTGCACAATAGAAATGCATGTTACACAGGCCTGGCTAAGAATGGTAAGAGACCCAGAAGTCCGCACACCAGAAAATGCTCCTCAGTTTCTTTAATGGCAAATCACCACGTATAACGTTTCGGGCCCTAGTCCTTCATCAGCCCCTCATTTGCTTGTGTGTCCAGCACCCAGTCTTTTCTCTTTTTGGATGTGCGTGCGCGCGGTACTCTTTTTGCTGGCTAAGAATGGTAACATGAAGATGGAGGCAATACATACAGATTTTAAATAGTGCTGATATGCTCTGGTGTAGTTATATATACTTTTTTGATCCCGTGAGGGAAATTCAGTCTCTGCATTTAACCCAATTTAACCAAATGAGGGAACACACACAGCACACGGGGCTGCAGAAACTCAAGCTAAGTAGAACAGATACATGTTCAGGTTCATGTTGATGGTATTGAGGACATGGGTTGGGCAGTTATGCTGTCTGGAATGTACTGCCCATGGAGGTTACAGATCTGCAGACAGTATTGACCTTTTTAAAGGGAGGTTAAAACCCACCTCTTCAGGACATTACGTTTTTTCGTTCCTTATTTATTCATTGCCTTTTTCTTTTTTGTTTTTTTTTCCTTCTATTTTTTCTTCTTGTTATGTGTAAAGCACATAGTGATTTTATCTGTGAAAAGCGCTATACAAACAAAACACTTGCCTACTTACTGTACTTCATTGCCTGATGGAATCGATGTAAATGTATATTTCATTTTCTTTTCAACGTTTAATTCTTACTTTTTAATCTGTGAATGACTTTATGTGGATCTCTGTGCTCAACTTCATTCTAGTATTCATTCTCTTGGTAGGTGAAGAAGATTGTGATCTGAACACACTGAGTTCAAGTGAAAAATGTTTGAACTGTCATCAGTTCATCAGTGTCACCAGAGCATTTTAGACTCTGTGTTTTTTGTTGCCTTTGCTCAACTGTACTTCACCTTACAGCTCTGCAGGTGGTGCTGATAGATAAGGCCACATGTGTCATTGTGTATCACTCACAGACACAAGAGAGGGTAGCTTCTTTATCCGTTTCGTACCGCAAATCAGCACATGTGCATGTGCGTGTGTCTGTGTGCTTAAAAATGTAGAAAATTACATTTCAGTCATCCTCTACCGGCAGCCCTTCACTCAACAACAAAATCTACAGTTCAAATGTGTACAGTCAAATATACACATACAGTATATGCTGATATCGATACACCGTAGGATCATGATGAGTACCGGCACCATTTTTCTCCACTTCAAGCACTGGAGTGTACACTTCCAGCACACATCCACACAGGTACACACATGCATTTATTCACACCCTCATATGTCCTGATATGTACAGTATACAGTATGCACATCATATGTGCCTGTGTATATGTGTGTGTGTGACGTGAGAGAGGGATCAATGCTTTGAAAAAGCATGATTGCTTCTTCCTCAACCTCAAGGATTGCTAGATGAAGGGATGAATCAGTGATGTGTGAATGTATCAATCTGAATTTATGAATATTGTGACCAGCCTAAGTATGAATACACTGGATTAATAAATTCATTAAATTGATGGACTTGTTTTCTCACTGTACATGGTCAGATTGGTGGTCTAAACGTTTGTCTCCACTTTCAGTAACGGTATGTGAGGATGATTGTGACATGAGGCCAGAGCTCTTTCACAATTGTCGAACGTTTGAGCTCTCATCATGAGGCTTGCAGATTTTCAGAAGCTTGCAGAGTTTCGGCCTATTATCTCCTTTGCTTGACTTTCCATTAGAGATGTGCATGCCATGCTAATAGATAAGGTTATTGTGTAATTCCCAATCCAGCAGAACAAAGAATTGAACGATAGCATTATTGAAATAACTTGTCGCCTAAAAAAGGAAATATGTCGATCAGTCTTTGAATACCTTGGACAATATTAAAAAATGTATCTGATTCCAATGTCCAGAGTGCAACTGACTAACTTTAGTGAGAGAATGTTCTACAAGAGCTATAAAAGACATGTGAATGATTGACAAATTAAATAACAATGATATGAACGAATGTGTTACCTTGTGTCATCAGTAAGGTTACTGGAACTGTACAATAGAAATGCATGTTACACAGGCCTGGCTAAGCATGGTAACATGAGGATGGAGGCAACACATACAGATTTCAACATGACATAACCAGGGATGTAGTGGTAAAATAAGAGCTGGGTAAACTATGAATTCTGTGATCTTAAGGTGGACTGCGCCATGTGGCATCAGATATTTTAAAAAAGCATTCAGAATGTGTTTGATGATGCTGGAGGTTGTTTATATCAATACCAGTGGTAAATGGTTCCTAGAGTTTTGATGAGTGAACAAATTGTGAATGTGGGTAATACCAATACAATGTGATTTTTGAATGTTAAAAGTTGAAATTGGTGAATGTACTCTTTTGAGGGGTGGATAAACTCAAATGAGAGGTGGATAAACTCTATATCTGAAATTTCAGAGGTGGATAAACTGTGTTTACTTGCGTTAAGCCTCCACTATATCCCTGAATATAACAATAGGCCAAATCCCAAAATCACATCATCTGGTAATTGACAAGGTATAAAATGAAAGCATGTTGAGTTCAAGCTCAGCTGAAATGTTCCCAACTGGTTTTCTATGTTACATTTAGTCCTAGATTCCAATAGAGCTTGGGGCCCTGGGACATGTTATATGATGATGGTTGTGTGGACATGGGTTGGGCATTCATGCTGACTTATTCTCTCTAGAAAGGGGCACCATCGAGAGCATCCTCACCAACTGTGTCACAATATGGTACAGCAATTGCTCTTCTTCTGCTTCTCTCGCACACACACACACACACACACACACACACACACACACACACACACACACACACACACACACACACACACACCTACAGAGAGGTGGGAGCAGAGAGATGAGAGATGAGGGGGCTATTTAAGGGCAGCTGGGGGGACGAAGTTTCCATTCTGTTGTTGGGACGACACTGCTGTTCCTTCTGAAGGCACCATGAAGCTCACCATCGCCATCACCATCTGCGCTCTACTTTACTTCTTTGGTAAATACTCTTGCGCTCTGCCTTTCTATCTTACTTTTTTTTTTTACCATTTTTTCCTTTTTTCCTAGTTTTAATTTTATATATGACAAGCAATATACAATTGATGCAATATATTTTTTGTGAATTATTGTAAATAATTATTCTCTCACACATACACAATAGAAATATACGAAATAGTTGTGGATCATGGCATTGTCATAACTGTAATGATAAAAAAATAATGTGAAGAAGGTGCTGCTCCTGAAGGCTGTTTTATAAAGAACTGAACCTCTCTCTCTCTCTCTCTCTCTCTCTCTCTCTCTCTTATTTTCTCTCACATCTCCCTCACCCCAACTCCTCTCATTGCAAAACAGGTCCTGCTTTAGGCCAGAATACCAATAGCGGAGGTTTCCAAAACAGCGGAAGCATGAATATGGGTCGACTGAGGCGTGACAATTCGAACAGCGGAAATTTCGGAAACAGCGGAAGCATGAATATGGGTCGACTGAGGCGTGACAATACCAATAGCGGAAATTTCGGAAACAGCGGAAGCATGAATATGGGTCGACTGAGGCGTGACAATTCGAATAGCGGAAATTTCGGAAACAGCGGAAGTATGAATATGGGTTGACTGAGGCCTACCTCTACCAACTGGAAATGCAGGTATTTGAATTTACAATTTCCGTTCATAATCAGGTGTATTGTCACAACAAAGAAGGGCTATTCATTGTTTTTCTGTTGCCTGATGTGGTTATGTGCCTGTGAATATGTGTTTATATATATGACGTGTGTATGTCATACTGTATAGATGTATGCAATTGTATATAGGCTACAGTAGCCTATGTGTGTGAGTGATTACACTGTATTTGTGTGTATATTTGTTTACATATGTGGCAAGTAGCTGTATAATAAGCGGGATAATGTATAGAACGCAGGTCATTATCGGGAAAATAAGGACCTTCAGGGCGAAACAAGACCGGTTCGCCCTGTCGGTCCTTATTTCCCGATAATGACCAGCGTTCTATACATTATTACTTACATAATGATAGGCAGCGGGTGAAGTAGTTGTAGATACACCTCCCTCTGTATGCCTTGAGGGACGTGTGAGTGACAGACACTAGCCTCGTTATTGCAGGTACCAGCCAAAGCAGATGCAGTCTAAATCATGGCGTCTAAACAACATGCAGGTGACATACAGTATGTGCATATGTACGGTATGTGTATTGTACTGCACTCTTCTCTCTGTTTAGGATTGCTGATGACGGGGAGCAGAGCTGCAGAGCTACGGTCCACAGTTGGTCCACAGTTGGTCAGGAAGACTCCAGAGTCACTTTGACACAATAAAGAATTTCAGCATCACTTCTCCTGTGTTGTTGTTGCTTGCTTATTCCTTTGGCTGCCACTCTTGAGCCAAAGTGACACACATCTCAATTGTTGCAAGGAACAGTTTCCCCAGAGCAAGTCAGACCTAAGTGCCTTGATTAAGGGTACTACGGTGGCTGTTGCGAATTGAACGCACAACTTTTCTGGGCGCGGCATGCTAACCCAGCTCCTTAACCACTGTGCTATCACCACCCTACTGAGTTCACATATGCCTCAAATGGAAAAGTACCTTACACAGTCACAGTGACATCACGGTCTCTTTTCTTGTTCTCTCTCTCTCTCTCTCTCTCTCTCTCTCTCTCAAAAACACACACACTGAAAATATTATTTGCTAAAGTGAAATACCACGAGACTAACAGACTATAACTAAATTAAAATGGCTTCGCTTGCAGGCTTGGTAAGGCATGGGCAACAAGAGGAGAAGTCCACATGTGGCTATATAATGACTAAATGATGTTTAGGAATTCTGGGAAAAGTCAGCATTGACAAAAATGTACAAAAAACACAAACACATACAGCAAACATGTCCTCATATGCGCTAGCTGCCTGTCTCCTGAACACGGTCTGTAGACAGCCCAGACTGCACAAACGACAACGAAAACAAACTGGTGCAACAGCCTGCACGACTACATATCAGTGTGCCAGCCAATCACCATCTGGAGCAAGCCCAATAATAAAAAGTAAAAATGAGATGTGGAAGACTGTTCTGACAGAGTGAGTTACGTTACCAGGAATAAACAAAATGACATACTGCCAAAAACAACACTTGGAAGAGTCAGTGGAGATGACATCACATCATGTAGCAGAATATTTCACTGCAAGAAAAGTACATAGGGATTGTCCGTACGTCCTGCTGTGTTGGACGGGGACGTATCCTGCAGGACTTAATATGTAAGGGATAATGTATTGAACACCAGTCATTATCGGGATTATGTCCCGACAGGGCGAACCGGACCCCGATGCGCAGCAGGGCTTAATATAGCAACAGTACTTATATTCATATAGGCCAGCAACCCCTGCATACACATGTTTTTAGGAACCTGCCTGGCCACACACACACACACACACACACACCACCATAGTCACTCCTAAGATATTTTTTAAGAAGTTTTTTTTTTCAGATGAGAAAAGTTTGGATTGCCCAGACCGTATGGGTGAAAAAGCCCAACACGTGCATATAGACACACACACAAACACACACACACACACACACACACACACACACACCACATACACTCAAGACATCTTTCAGGATATGGGTGATCAGCAGCCCGATGTCCCTTCCCTGAAACAGGAGCACTTCAGCAACAAGTAAACATGGACACGACAACTCACTGCTATACAATTTAACAGCTAGACTCCCCTTTGTGCAAGAGGAGAATCATATGGTGAGAGACAATGCACCTAACACCAATAACATCCAAAGAACATAATCTTGGAGTTTATTTTATGTTATTTCCAATTGCAATTATTCAACAGCAGAGGGAGACAAATGCTGCTCCGTGAGTTCTGTTAGTCTCCAGGGAAGGAAAGGGCTTTCTCACCTGGCCTGCTGAGGAGGAAATCTTACAGTGATTCTGGACGCTCTAAACTCAAGGACAGCTGTAGTTCATTTATGAGCATTTAGTTCATTTATGATATTACACTTTTGCTCTGACTGTGAATGAAATAGCCTTTTTCTCCACACACACACACACACACACACACACACACACTCTCTCTCTCTCTCTCTCTCTCTCTCTCTCTCTCACCACCTTGTCACTCCTTGGATATCTATTAGGATATAATGTGTGTGTGATTGCAAGGGGCAGGCATATTGTACCCAGTAGCCTAGTACCTGTGCTTAAAACAGGAACACTTCACTAAACAAGGAAATAAAACACAGTCCTTCTCAGTTTACAGGTCTGTAGGCCTAAGCAGTAAGCACACTGTCATTCATCACCAATATCTATAATATTGTATCTAAAAAATAAGTGTATAGCCTATTTGATGTCTTACTAGCTGATACATTTGCTGATATCAATACACCGTATGGATCATGATGAGTACTGGAACCATTTTTCTCCACTTCAAGCACTGGAGTGTACACTTCCAGCACACATCCACACATGTACACACAGGCATTTATTCACACCCTCATATGTCCTGATATGTATAGTATACAGTATATGCACATCATGTGCCTGTGTATATGTGTGTGTGTGTGTGTGTGTGTGTGTGACGTGAGAGAGGGATCAATGCTTTGAAAAAGCATGATTGCTTCTTCCTCAACCTCAAGGATTGCTAGATGAAGGGATGAATCAGTGATGTGTGAATGTATCAATCTGAATTTATGAATATTGTGACCAGCCTAAGTATGAATACACTGGATTAATACATTCATTAAATTGATGGACTTGTTTTCTCACTGTACATGGTCAGATTGGTGGTCTAAACGTTTGTCTCCACTTTCAGTAACGGTATGTGAGGATGATTGTGACACGAGGCCAGAGCTCTTTCACAATTGTCAAACGTTTGAGCTATATCATGAGGCTTGCAGATGTTCAGAAGCTTGCAGAGTTTCGGTCTATTATCTCCTTTGCATGACTTTCCATTAGAGATGTGCATGCCATGTTAATAGATAAGGTTATTGTGTAATTCCCAATCCAGCAGAACAAAGAATTGAACTATAGCATTATTGAAATAACTTGTCGCCTAAAAAGGGAAATATGTGAATCAGTCTTTGAATACAGTACCTTGGACAATATGTAAAAATGTATCTGATTCCAATGTCCAGAGTGCAACTGACTAACTTTAGTGAGAGAATGTTCTACAAAAGATATAAAAGACATGTGAATGATTGACAAATTAAATCACAATGATATAAACAAATGTATTACCTTGTGTCATCAGTAAGGTTACTGGAACTGTACAATAGAAATGCATGTTTACAGGCCTGGCTAAGCATGGTAACATGAGGATGGAGGCAACTATACAGATTTCAACATGACATAAATAACCAGGGATGTAGTGGTAAAATAAGAGCTGGGTAAACTATGAATTCTGTGATCTTAAGGTGGACTGCGCCATGTGGCATCAGATATTTTCAAAAAGCATTCAGAATATGTTTGATGATGCTGGAGGTTGTTTATATCAATACCAGTGGTAAATGGTTCCTAGAGTGTTGATGTGGGTAATACCAATACAGTGTGATTTTTGAATGTTAAAAGTTGAAATAGGTGAATATACTCTTTTGAGGGGTGGAAAAACTCGAATGAGAGGTGGATAAACTCTATATCTGAAATTATATAGGTGTATATAATAGGTGGATAAACTGTGTTTACTTGTGTTAAGCCTCCACTACATCCCTGAATATAACAATAGGCCAAATCCCAAAATAACATAATCTGGTAATTGACAAGGTAAAAAATGAAAGCATGTTCAATTCAAGCTCAGCTGTAATGTTCCCAACTGGTTTTCTATGTTACATTTAGTCCTAGATTCCAATAGAGCTTGGGGCCCTGGGACATGTTATATGTTGATGGTAGTGTGGACATGGGGCATTTAGTCCTAGATTCCAATAGAGCTTGGGGCCCTGGGACGTGTTATATGATGATGGTCGTGTGGACATGGGGCATATATGCTGACTTATTCCCTCTTGATAGGGGCACCATCGAGAACATCCTCACCAACTGTGTCACAATATGGTACAGCAATTGCTCTTCTTCTGCTTCTCTCTCTCTCTCTCACACACACACACACACACACTCTCTCTCTCTCTCTCTCTCTCTCTCTCTCTCTCTCTCTCTCTCTCTCTCTCTCTCTCTCTCTCTCTCTCTCACCACCATAGTCACTCCTTGGATATCTATTAGGATATAATGTATGTGTGATTGCAAGGGGCAGGCACATTGTACCCAGCAGCCTAGTACCTGTGCTTAAAACAGGAGCACTTCACTAAACAAGGAAATAAAACACACAATAACTGGGTTTCTCAGTCCTTCTCAGTTTGCAGGTCTGTAGGCCTAAGCAGTAAGCACACTGTCATTCATCACCAATATCTATAATATTGTATCTAAAAAATAAGAATATATAGCCTTTTTGGTTATGGTTATGGTTATGGTTATGGTTATTTAGCAGACGCCTTTGTCCAAAGCGACATACAAATAAATAACAATACAAATTAAATAACAGTGAACAATTACAAAAAGGGAGAATAGCAATATTATCAATAAACAATCAATTAAGTACTAACCTAATGAGAAATAAAACAATGAAATGAGAATTGCAATCAAATACGTCACTCAGTTAATTATAATAATAACTATATAGTATGGTATGGCTAAATTTAAGGACAATAGCAGAATAAATGTCAAATTCTAACAATGGACAAATTGTAATAAAACAATACTATTATACAAACCATAACACATAACAAACGCTCAAAAGACTAAGTGCATATTAAACAAATATGCCTTAAGACCCCTCTTGAAAGATCCAAAACTGTTGCTGGAACGGAGAGCACTGGGCAACTCATTCCACCAACACGGAACCACTGAAGAATAGGATCTACAGTTTGACCTAGCATGAATGGTTTGTCGACATAACAGATGCTCCTCAGAAGATCGCAATGGGCGGTTGGGAATGTACATCTTGATCAAAGAACTGAAGTAGCTAGGAGCAGATCCAGTCAGTGTCCTATAGGCCAGAGTGAGAGATTTAAATTTAATTCTGGCTACTATAGGGAGCCAGTGGAGAGTAACTAGGAGAGGGGTTACATGTGTCCTCTTTGGCTGATTGAAGACCAGTCGTGCTGCAGCATTCTGAATCAACTGTAGTGGTCTTAATACGCAAGCAGGTAGGCCAGCTAACAGGGAATTGCAGTAGTCCAGCTTGGAGATAACCATTGCCTGTACAAGAAGCTGAGTGGAATCTTGTGTCAGATAAGGTCTGATCTTCCTAATGTTGTACAGGGTGTACCGACATGACTTTGCAATTGAGGCAACATGCTCAGAGAAAGTAAGTTGGTCATCAATTATGACACCCAAGTTACGTGCCGATCTAGTTGGAGTCAATGAGGATGAATCAAGCTGGATGTTCATCTGTTGGGGAATGGCTGTTTTTGCTGGAAACACCAAGAGCTCAGTTTTTGAAAGATTAAGCTGAAGGTGCTGATCCTTCATCCAGATTGAAATATCCTTCAGGCATGCAGAGATCCGATGGGAAACACTAGAGTCCTCAGGTGGGAAGGATAGGAAAAGTTGAGTGTCGTCCGCATAGCAATGATATTCAAATCCATGAGAGCGAATAATCCTACCTAAAGAAGTGGTGTAAATAGAGAAAAGGAGGGGCCCTAATACTGACCCTTGAGGGACTCCTGTAGTGAGGTCATGAGACTTTGATATCTGTCCCTGCCAAGACACGCTGAAAGAACGCCCTTTAAAGGGATATTCCGCCATTTTTGGAAATACGCTCATTTTCCACCTTCCCTCGAGCAAAACAATCGATATTTACCTTGTTCCCGTTCATCCAGCCATTCTGTGAGTCTGGCGATACAACTTTTAGCTTCAGCCTAGCATAGATCATTGAATCGGATTAGACCATTAGCTTCTCGCCTGCTAGCTTCATGTTTAAAAGTGACTAATATTTCTGGTAATTTTCCCATTTAAAACGTGTGTCCTCTCAAGTTAGAAAGTGCAATAAGACCAACTGAAAATGAACCCTGCCGTTTTTCTAGGCTGATTTGACATGGAACTACATTCTCATCTGGCGTAATAATCAAGGCAACTTGCAGCTACTGGCACTACTACTGCTTGATGTCTATGGGGACTATTTTCAGATGCTGCGTACGATATCACTGCGCCTATGGTACGTTTGCAAGTTGGCTTGATTATTACGCCAGATGAGAGTGTAGTTCCATGTCGAATCAGCCTAGAAAAACGCCAGGTTTCATTTTCAGTTGGTCTTATTGCACTTTCTAACTTGAGAGGAGATGCGTTTTAAATGGGAAAATTATCAGAAATCTTAGTCACTTTTAAACATGAAGCTAGCAGGCGAGAAGCTAATGGTCTAATCCGATTCAGTGATCTATGCTAGGCTGAAGCTAAAAGTTGTATCGCCAGACTCACAGAATGGCTGGATGAACGGGAACAAGGTAAATATCGATTGTTTTGCTCGAGGGGAGGTGGAAAATGAGCGTATTTCCAAAAATGGCGGAATATCCCTTTAAGGTAAGATTTGAACCAGTCAAGAGCTTTCCCAGAAATTCCCAGTTCATATAGTGTAGAAAGGAGAATGTCATGGTTAACCGTATCAAAGGCTGCAGATAAATCTAACAGAATTAACACTGATGACTGAGCAGAGGACTTGGCTACTCTCAATGCTTCAGTCACAGATAGAAGAGCAGTTTCAGTAGAATGACCACTCTTGAAACCAGACTGCATAGGGTCTAGTAGGTTATTCTGATAGAGGAAGTCACACATTTGCTTGAAGACCACTTTCTCCAAAACCTTTGACAAGAAAGGAAGTAGGGAGACAGGTCTGTAGTTCTTCACATCAGTTGAATTAAGTGTACTTTTCTTCAGCAAAGGTGTAATTCTTGCCTGTTTAAAAGAAGAAGGAACTATTCCAGAACTGAGTGAAGTATTAAATACATGTGTGACTGCCGGTATAATAGCGGGTGCTATAGACTGCAGGAGAGTAGACGGGACAGGATCCAAAGGGCATGTTGTTGGACGGCTTCGCTGAAGCAGTTGAGAGACCGCTTCCTCATCAAGAGGAGAGAAAAAGTCCAATGATGGCATCTTGTTAACACCAGGCAGAGTCCTTCTTACAGGGTCATCAAACTGAGCACTTATCTTAGCAACTTTCTCAGTGAAAAATGTTGCAAAGTCATCTGCTGACAGTGAAGTAGCTGATGGCGGTGGTGGAGGATTGAGAAGAGACTTGAACGTAGAAAAAAGTTTTCTGCTGTCAGTGGCGTTCTCAATCTTACTCTGATAGTATGTTCTTTTTGCAAGTGTGACAGTGGATGAAAAAGATGAAAGCATAGACTGGTATTTACTAAGATCATTTCTATCTCCAGATTTATGCCATTTCCTTTCAGCAGCTCTAAGTTCCTTGCGAACTGAGCGTATACTGTTTGTCAGCCATGGATGGCGAGGTTTAGAACGAGTGGGTCTTGTGGAAAGAGGACATGCTACATTCAGACAGGATGCCAGTGTAGAGCAAAGAGTCTCTGTAGCGTCATTAACCTCAAGTGATGAGAATGAACTCGGAATAGGTAGAGCAGAAGTTACTAATGTTGCAAAATGTTCACTTGAGAGGCTTCTGAGGTTCCGTCGGAATGACATCGTCGGAGCAGGAACTGTAGGGTTATCAAGGAGACGCACAGAGAATCTAATGAAGTAATGATCTGATACATGTAGAGGATTAACCCAAACGTTGTCTACAGTACAGTTACGTAGCAGAATCATATCAAGATCCTTACCAGCCTTGTGAGTAGGATTTTGATGTCTTACTACTAGCTGATACATTGCTGATATCAATACACCGTATGGATCATGATGAGTACTGGCACCATTTTTCTCCACTTCAAGCACTGGAGTGTACACTTCCAGCACACATCCACACATGCATTTATTCACACCCTCATATGTCCTGATATGTATAGTATACATATATGCACATCACATGTGCCTGTGTGTACAGTATGTGTGTGTGAGAGAGGGATCAATGCTTTAAAAAAGCACGATGGTTTCTTCCTCAACCTCAAGGATTGCTAGATGAAGGGATGAATCAGTGATGTGTGAATGTATCGATCTGAATGTATGAGTATTGTGACCAGCAAGTATGAATACACTGGATTAATATGAATAAATGAAATTGATGGACTTGTTTTCTCACTGTACATTTTAGACTCTGTGTTTTTTGTTGCCTTTGCTCAACTGTACTTCACCTTACAGCTCTGCATGTGGTACTGATAGATAAGGCCACTTGTGTCATTGTGTGTCACTCACAGACACAAGAGAGGGTAGCTTCTTTATCGGTTTCGTACCGCAAATCAGCACATGTGCATGTGCGTGTGTCTGTGTGCTTAAACATGTAGAAAATTACATTTCAGTCATCCTCTACCGGCAGCCCTTCACTCAACAACAAAATCTACAGTTCAAATGTGTACAGTCAAATATACACATACAGTATATGCTGATATCGATACACCGTAGGATCATGATGAGTACCGGCACCATTTTTCTCCACTTCAAGCACTGGAGTGTACACTTCCAGCACACATCCACACATGTACACACATGCATTTATTCACACCCTCATATGTCCTGATATGTACAGTATACAGTATATGCACATCATATGTGCCTGTGTATATGTGTGTGTGTGTGTGTGTGTGACGTGAGAGAGGGATCAATGCTTTGAAAAAGCATGATTGCTTCTTCCTCAACCTCAAGGATTGCTAGATGAAGGGATGAATCAGTGATGTGTGAATGTATCAATCTGAATTTATGAATATTGTGACCAGCCTAAGTATGAATACACTGGATTAATACATTCATTAAATTGATGGACTTGTTTTCTCACTGTACATGGTCATATTGGTGGTCTAAACGTTTGTCTCCACTTTCAGTAACGGTATGTGAGGATGATTGTGACATGAGGCCAGAGCTCTTTCACAATTGTCAAACGTTTGAGCTATATCATGAGGCTTGCAGATGTTCAGAAGCTTGCAGAGTTTCGGTCTATTATCTCCTTTGCTTGACTTTCCATTAGAGATGTGCATGCCATGCTAATAGATAAGGTTATTGTGTAATTCCCAATCCAGCAGAACAAAGAATTGAACTATAGCATTATTGAAATAACTTGTCGCCTAAAAAGGGAAATATGTGAATCAGTCTTTGAATAGTTTGGACAATATGCAAAAATGTATCTGATTCCAATGTCCAGAGTGCAACTGACTAACTTTAGTGAGAGAATGTTCTACAAGAGATATAAAAGACATGTGAATGATTGACAAATTAAATCACAATGATATGAACAAATGTATTACCTTGTGTCATCAGTAAGGTTACTGGAACTGTACAATAGAAATGCATGTTTACAGGCCTGGCTAAGCATGGTAACATGAGGATGGAGGCAACTATACAGATTTCAACATGACATAAATAACCAGGGATGTAGTGGTAAAATAAGAGCTGGGTAAACTATGAATTCTGTGATCTTAAGGTGGAATGCGCCATGTGGTATCAGATATTTTTAAAAAGCATTCAGAATGTGTTTGATGATGCTGGAGGTTGTTTATATCAATACCAGTGGTAAATGGTTCCTAGAATATTGATGAGTGAACAAATTGTGAATGTGGGTAATACCAATACAATGTGATTTTTGAATGTTAAAAGTTGAAATTGGTGAATATACTCTTTTGAGGGGTGGAAAAACTCGAATGAGAGGTGGATAAACTCTACATCTGAAATGTCAGAGGTGGATAAACTGTGTTTACTTGCGTTAAGCCTCCACTACATCCCTGAATATAACAATAGGCCAAATCCCAAAGTCACATCATCTGGTAATTGACAAGGTATACTGTAAAATGAAAGCATGTTGAATTCAAGCTCAGTTGTAATGTTCCCAACTGGTTTTCTATGTTACATTTAGTCCTAGATTCCAATAGAGCTAGGGGCCCTGGGACGTGTTATATGTTGATGAGTGTGGACATGGGGCATTTATGCTGACGTATTCTCTCTAGATAGGGGCACCATTGAGAACATCCTCACCAACTGTGTCACAATATGGTACAGCAATTGCTCTTCTTCTGCTTCTCTCGCACACACACACTCACACTCACACTCACACACACACACACACACACACACACACACACACACACACACACACACACACACACAGACACAGACACAGACACACACACGCCTACAGAGGGGTGGGAGCAGAAAGATGAGAGATGAGGAGGCTATTTAAGGGCAGTTGGGGGGACGAAGTTTCCATACTTTTGTTGGGACGACACTGCTGTTCCTTCTGAAGGCACCATGAAGCTCACCATCGCCATCACCATCTGCGCTCTACTTTACTTCTTTGGTAAATACTCTTGCGCTCTGCCTTTCTATCTTACTTTTTTTTTTTTTTTACCATTTTTTCCTTTTTTCCTAGTTTTAATTTTATATACAGTGCCCTCCAAAAGTATTGGAACACATGTTTAAAGTTAAATATAAAGTAATCTTTTGGACATTGATCTTAATGCCTTAAATGAAACAATGAGGAAATATTCAACCTTTAATGACATAAATTTTCTTCGTGAATGAATAATGTATTATAAATAAATAAATGTTTTCCTTAAAATATAGGGTGTCATAAGTATTGGAACGCCCATGTTAATTTCCCATAGAGGATTTTTATTTTTATTTTTAAAGGCCAGTTATTTAATGGATCCAGGACACTATGCACCCTGATAAAATCTCCTTGGCCTTTGGAATTTAAATAACCCTACATCAACACTATACCCTTCACCATACTAAGAGTTTGGCATGCTTACAGTAATATCAGTTATTAGCTGAATTGCATTGAGCTCAATGAGAATGAAACCAGCTAATTAGCTAACAGCTAACTGATTAGTATGGTGAAGGGTATAGTGTTGATGTAAGGTTATTTTAATTCCAAAGGCCAAAGGGATTTTATCGGGATGCATAGTGTCCTGGATACACAATAGAAATACACGAAATAGTTGTGGATCATGGCATTGTCATAACTGTAATGATAAAGAAGTAATGTGAAGAAGGTGCTGCTCCTGAAGGCTGTTTTATAAAGAACTGAACCTCTCTCTCTCTCTCTCTCTCTCTCTCTCTCTCTCTCTCTCTCTCTTATTTTCTCTCACATCTCCCTCCCCCCAACTCCTCTCATTGCAAAACAGGTCCTGCTTTCGGCCAGAATACCAATTGCGGAGGTTTCCATAACAGCGGAAACATGAATATGGGTCGACTGAGGCGTGACAATTCGAATAGCGGAAATTTCCAAAACACCGGAAGCATGAATATGGGTCGACTGAGGCGTGACAATTCGAATAGCGGAAATTTCCAAAACACCGGAAGCATGAATATGGGTCGACTGAGGCGTGACAATTCGAATAGCGGAAATTTCCAAAACACCGGAAGCATGAATATGGGTCGACTGAGGCGTGACAATTCGAATAGCGGAAATTTCCAAAACAGCGGAAGCATGAATATGGGTCGACTGAGGCGTGACAATTCAAATAGCGGAAATTTCGGAAACAGCGGAAGTATGAATATGGGTTGACTGAGGCCTACCTGTGAACCAACTGGAAATACAATCGACCCAAAAGTAAATGTCCACTCCTTTTGATTTTTTTACACCTAACACCTTGTCACCTGTACTATTCTGTAGCATCCAACATGTTAATAATGTGTTATAAACTACAGCAGAATGGGGAATGAAAAATGGCAGGTATTTGAATTTTCAATTTCCATTCATAAGCACAGTAATACAATCATGTGTATTGTCACAACAAAGAAGGGCTATTCATTGTTTTTCGGTTGCCTGATGTGCCTGTGTATATATGCTTATATATGTGACGTGTGTATGTCATTATACTGTATAGATGTATGCAATTGTATATACAGTATGTGTGTGAGTGATTACACTGTATTTGTGTGTTTATTTGTTTACATATGTGGCAAGTAGCCGTATAATAAGCGGGATAATGTACAGAACGCAGGTCATTATCGGGAAAATAAGGACCTTCAGGGCTAAACAAGACCCCTCCGCTTCGCGTCGGGGTCCGGTTTGCCCTGTCGGTCCTTATTTCCCGATAATGATCAGCGTTCTATACATTATCCCTTACATAATGGTAGGCAGCGGGTGACGTAGTTGTGTAATGCGTAGATACTGTGCGCCTCCCTCTGTATGCCTTGAGGGACGTGCGAGTGACAGACACTAGCCTCGTTATTGCAGGTACCAGCCAGAGCAGATGCAGGCTAAACCATGGCGTCTAAACAACATGCAGGTGACATACAGTACGTTCATATCATATGTGTATAATACAGCACTCTTTTCTCTGTTCAGAATGGCTGATGACGGGGAGCAGAGCTGCAGAGCTACGGTCCACCGTTGGTCCACAGTTGGTCAGGAAGACTCCAGAGTCACTTTGAGACAATAAAGAATTTCAGCATCACTTCTCCTGTGTCGTTGTTGCTTGCTTATTCCTTTGGCTGCCACTCTTGAGCCAAAGTGACACACATCTCATTTGTTGCAAGGATCAGTTTCCCCAGAGCAAGTCAGACCTAAGTGCCTTGATTAAGGGTACTACGGTGGCTGTTGCGAATTGAACGCACAACTTTTCTGGGCGCGGCATGCTAACCCAGCTCCTTAACCACTGTGCTATCACCACCCTACTGAGTTCACATACGCCTCAAATGGAAAAGTACCTTACACAGTCACAGGACACACTAGTCACAGTGACATCACGGTCTCTTTTATTGTTCTCTCTCTCTCTCTCTCTCTCTCTCTCTCTCTCTCTCTCTCAAAAACACACACACTGAAAATATTATTTGATAAACACCACGAGACTAACAGACTATAACTAAAGTAAAATGGTTTCGCTTTCAGGCTTGGTAGAAGGCATGGGCAACAAGAGGAGAAGTCCACATGTAGCTACAGTATAATGACTAAATGATGTTTAGGAATTCTGGGGAAAAAAACACATACAGCAAACATGTCCTCATATGCGCTAGCTGCCTGTCCCCTGAACACAGTCTGTAGACAGCCCAGACTGCACAAACGACAACGAAAACAAACTGGTGCAACGGCCTGCACGACTACACATATCAGTGTGTCAGCCAATAACCACCTGGAGCAAGCCCACTGATGGAAGACTGTGGAAGACTGTTCTGACAGAGTGAATTACGTTACCAGGAATAAACAAAATGACATAATGCCATAAACAACACTTGGAAGAGTCAGTGGAGATGACATCACATTATGTAGCAGAATATTTCACGGCAAGAAAATGTGTATCTGGAAGGACATAGGAATTGTCCGTACGTCCTGCTGTGTTGGACGGGGGTGTACATTATGTATCCTGCAGGACTTAATATGTAAGGGATAATGTACAGAACACCAGTCATTATCGGGAAATAGGTCCCGACTGGGCGAACCGGACCCCGATGCGCAGCAGGACTTACAGTAATATAATAGTACTTACAGTATATTCATATAGGCCAGCAACACCTGCATACACATGTGTTTAGGAACCTACCGGGCCACAGGAGTTAGATTCTGGCTTGGCTGTTGAAGTTGCAGACACTACTGAATGGGTGCTGGGCACTGAAGCCACTAAAGGATGTTTTTAGGTGGTAGCACAATATCAATAGTAATTGGCTGAATGTGGTTCAGGCAAGTAACTATAACAGTACAGACAGAGACAGTGTAGCAATGAGTGCAGTGATACATGGTGCTGTGGTGTGGGGTTCAGCATGGGGGAAGAAGAAGCTCTACTCTAGCTGACCCTGCTGCTGCTGTGATGTTCTACTCTACCTGACCCTGCTGCTGCGGTGGTGTGGAGTTCAGCATTAGGGAGGAAGAAGCTCTACTCTAGCTGACCCTGCTGCTGCTGTGGTGTGGGGTTCACCGTTCAGCATCGGGGAGGAAGAAGCTCTACTCTAGCTGACCCTGCTGCTGTGCTGTGATGTGTTCAGCATGGGGGAGGAAGAAGCTCTAGCTGGTGCTGTAGTGGAGTTCAGCATGGGGGAGGAAGAAGCTCTAGCTGGTGCTGTAGTGGAGTTCAGCATGGGGTAGGAAGAAGCTCTACTCTAGCTGACCCTGCTGCTGCTGTGATGTGTTCAGCATGGGGTAGGAAGAAGCTCTAGCTGGTGCTGTAGTGGAGTTCAGCATGGGGGAGGAAGAAGCTCTACTCTAGCTGACCCTGCTGCTGCTGTGATGTGTTCAGCATGGGGTAGGAAGAAGCTCTAGCTGGTGCTGTAGTGGAGTTCAGCATGGGGGAGGAAGAAGCTCTACTCTACCTGACCCTGCTGCTGTGGTGTGGTGTGGAGTTCAGCATCAGGGAGGAAGAAGCTCTACTCTACCTGACCCTGCTGGTGCAGGAGCGCAGGCTTCTGCAACACCTGCCAGATGGGAGGAGAGTAAGCTCATGCATGGTCAGGAATAAGTCTTTCTTGGGGTAACAAATGGTATAACTGTAAGGTTTCAACATCACACCTTATCCAAATGACGTACGTTAGGCATTGATGAACTGACTGTGTTTACAGTATGACAAGAAACATACAAAACAGAGATTTCATTCAGTCACTTCAGGAAGAATAGCAGGAGCACCCTGAGGCCTACCCATGCCCTTGGCACCTTGGCACTTCAACCCAGAGGCCTACACATGCCCATAGGCACCTTGGCACTTCAACCTTGGCACGTTTTTCATGCACGTGTTTAACAAACCCAGTGTCCCATCCCAGAATCAGGAGCCCTTTACTAAACAACAAGGAAACATGGATAATACCACCCACATACACACCTTCATTTATGAGTGTGATGGAAGTTAATCTTTGGTCATAGTAAAACTGCAGATATGAGCGTATTGACACCTTATCACCTGCCTTTGTCATAACTAACCAATAACACAAGTTAACACAAACATAAGTGGCACAAAAGAAAATAATGTCATATTCACACACTGTGTTGTTATTGGGAGCATGTAGGTATCCCTACATATACATGTTCCTACCTCAATTGACTCTTAACAGTAACAAGTTTAACCCTTAAATGGGTCTTAGACTTAGACTTAGAAAACCTTAATGTCCTCGAGAGGCCATTTGTTGTGCAGTACAGGCATGTTAACACATAATCCACAACACAGACATTGCACCAGACATCTAATCACATAAACACACATCAATAAATAGAATACAGTTAAAAAAAAAAAAAAAAAAAAAACAATGTGGGTCTGGCCAATCACCCGTGTTTCTCTTTTCTGCACTAGCCTGCCCCTCTAGTCTGTTTAGGAGAGGCCAGCTGTTACACAAACAGCACTCATTTACTCCTGTGTTTAACTGCCCAAGCAGCATACCCTAACCAGGGTAGCTTTGCAATGATCACTAAAGGGCAGATCATCCTCTTCCTTAGAGGGTTGAAGATGATTTTATGGTGATTTATGGTGACATTAGCACAACTTTGACCAATAACACACGCCTGAGCTGCTTTCAACAACATGTCACATGGCTTACATCTCACGTGTGCATCCTTTACGACTGTGTTTGTCTGATGAATATCTGCATGTCCCAAGGACACCACTTGGTAATATGTAGCCAGGTCACAGTATATATGTCTGAGAGCTACAGCAATAAGAGTCAGTACACAAAAGAAGACAGAAGAATTGTCCAGTTTCATCATGAAGACTTGTGGAGCTCTACTGGTGCTGCTGTGCTGCTGTTTGGCTGAGACACAGCCTAGAGGAGACACCATCAGTGACAATGACATCACTCACCAGGGCCACTATGGTGAAGCAGAGACCAGAGAAAATGAGGTTATGGGTGCAGCGCAGAGGACTGAAGATGCAGCCACAGCCTCCACCCAACAGACCTGCCAGCCTGACATCCACACTGTGCTGAGAGAGATGAGCGTTCTGATAACGGAGCAGAGAGTGGAGCTCAGTCACACTAAGACACAAATGGAGGCCATGAAGAAGAAAGCAGAGACTATGGAGACCAGACTGAGAACAAGCGAGAAGAAAGCAGAGACTATGGAGACCAGACTCAGAGCCAGTGAGAAGAAAGCAGAGACTATGGAGACCAGACTGAAAGCCAGTGAGAAGACAGTCGAGGAGCAGAGAGCTGTTATTCAGGAGCTGAAGGAGAAGCAGGAGGAGCAGGCAGCAGCTGTGAGAGCCGTAGGAGGCAGTGTGAACATCACGGGGAGTCAGGTGGAGGAGCTGAGGAGGGAGAGAGAGCAGAGGAGGGTGGCCTTCTCTGCCTCACTGCTGGCATCTGGTGTTGGAAATACAGGACCCTTTTCTGCTGCAACTACTCTGGTCTACAAGTATGTCTTCACCAATGTCGGAAATGCCTACAATCCAAACACAGGTACGAGACCAATTACTTATGTTAACTGGTGCTATTGGCTGTATGTAAATTCGATTTTATAAAAGGGGACATACCCCCTCATGTTCAGTCTGGACTTCAGTTTTACACAGTAACCTCAGATAATGTGAAGTTTATTGATGTCATTGTAAGTCACTTTGGACAGAAGCATCTGCTATACATGTACTATATACTGTGTCAGCCACAAAAAAGTGTTTTGTGTATGTAAGGCTTTCATATGATCATCTTAGCTGATGATGTATCCTATATGAAAACAATGTGTGTCAAAAAATGAGTGCTACATCATCTACTATTGAAATATATATATATATATTATTGTTATTTCTCATTTTTCTCTCCTCTGAATGTGTGTCTGTCACAGGGATCTTCATAGCTCCAGTAAGAGGGGTCTACCACTTTGTTGTGTCTATTTATGGAGCTTCCCCAACAACATCAGCACTCTCTCTACATAAAAATGGAGAGCATGTTGTCATTGCTATGAGTCAACAATCAAGTGGCAGTGTAGCATCCTCTAATGGAGCCTCTTTGCTGCTGGAGGTGGGAGATGTGGTCTATGTCAAGCTGTGGCCCAACTGTTGGGTGCGTGATAGTTCTAACCGCCACACCACCTTCTCTGGCCACCTGCTCTTCCCAATGTGAGGAGTCAGTCTTGAAAAGAAATGACACAAGGATTGATATTCCGTAAGATATTTGAATACCTTTTTTTCAGTGATGACATTTGTAACAGGACTATTGTTTTCATTCTGTTTAGAATATGACAAACAGTTTGTGTTTTGTTTGTGAGATTGTAATGTACAAATACTGAGAAACGAACAAGAATGGTGTATACAGCATGTCAACCCCCAAAACAAACATACAGTAGAGATAGAGATTTAAGTTCTGGCTTTAGTTATCACTTTACAGAACATCATTATTTATTTTCACTCTGAGTGTTGAAACCCAGTGTCCCATCCCAGAATCAGGAGCCCTTTACTAAACAACAAGGAAACATGGATAATACCACCCACATACACACCTTCATTTATGAGTGTGATGGAATTTAATCTTTGATCATAGTAAAACTGCAGATATGAGCTTATTGACACCTTATCACCTGCCTTTGTCATAACTAACCAATAACACATGTCAACACAAACATAAGTGGCACAAAAGAAAATAATTTCATATTCACACACTGTGTTGTTATTGGGAGCAGGTATCCCTACATATACATGTTCCTACCTCTATTGACTCTAACAGTAACAAGTTTAACCCTTAAATGGGTCTTAGACTTAGAAAACTTTAATGTCCTCGAGAGGCCATTTGTTGTGCAGTACAGGCATGTTAGCACATAATCCACAACACAACCATTGCACCAGACATCTAATCACATAAACACACATCAATAAATAGAATACAGTTAAAAAAGCAAAAACAATGTGGGTCTGGCCAATCACACGTGTTTCTCTTTTCTGCACTAGCCTGCCCCTCTAGTCTGGTTAGGAGAGGCCAGCTGTTACACAAACAGCACTCATTTACTCCTGTGTTTAACTGCCCAAGCAGCATACCCTAACCAGGGTAGCTTTGCAATGATCACTAAAGGGCAGATCATCCTCTTCCTTAGAGGGTTGAAGATGATTTTATGGTGATTTATGGTGACAGTAGCACAACTTTGACCTATAACACACGCCTGAGCTGCTTTCAACAACATGTCACATGGCTTACATCTCACGTGTGCATCCTTTACGACTGTGTTTGTTTGATGAATATCTGCATGTCCCAAGGACACCACTTGGTAATATGTAGCCAGGTCACAGTATATATGTTTGAGAACAAGAGCAATCCAAATCAATACACCATTAGAAGACAGAAGGCAGTTTCATCATGAAGACTTGTGGAGCTCTACTGGTGCTGCTGTGCTGCTGTTTGGCTGAGACACAGCTTACAGGAGACACCACCAGTGACAATGACATCACTCACCAGGGCCACTATGGTGAAGCAGAGACCACAGAAAATGAAGTCATGAGTGCAGCACAGACAACTGAAGATGCAGACACAGCCTCCATCCAACAAACCTGCCAGCCTGACGTCCACACTGTGCTGAGGGAGATGAGCGCTCTGGTGGTGGAGCAGAGAGTGGAGCTCAGACACACCAAGACACAAATGGACGCCATGGAGACCAGACTGAGAGTCAGTGAGATGACAGTAGAGGAGCAGAGAGTGGAGCTCAGACACACCAAGACACAAATGGAGGCTGTGGAGACCCGATTGAGAACTAGTGAGAGACTAGTGGAACTACTAAGAAGTGAAAATGAAGGTATGGAAAGTTTCTATTACCAAATTCATCTTTGTGGTTCTTTCATATATTAATTATTTGTATGTTATTTGTATGTTTGTATGTTGTATGTTACATTCCATAAAAAAGATAGCAGCATTTGATGTTCACATCACATATAACATATCACACATCACACATCGCACATTGTAATGCGCATCTCTTTTATGGAATGTATTGATTGATGTGTGAAGAAGAATATCCTTATAGGACAATGCACAACCAAGACTCTATCTATGTGTGTGTGTGTGTGTGTGTGTGTGTGTGTGTGTGTGTGTGTGTGTGTGTGGTCCTCAGCTCAGGCAATGAATCTGAACCTCACGGCGAGCCAGGTGGAGGAGCTGAGGAGGGAGACAGAGGAGAGAAGGGTGTCGTTCTCTGCCTCAGTGGTAACATCTGGTGCTGGAAATATAGGACCCTATTCAGCTGCAACTACTCTCATCTACAGAAATGTCATATCCAACATTGGCAACGGCTACAACAAAAACACAGGTAGTTGATTGAGTGTCACTGTTGAACAGTCTGCCTTTGTTAGCAATGCTAATGTAACACCTCTTGGTACATACATGCAGTATAATATATTAAATATGGAACATGGCATGGGAAAGAGATTAGCTAAAACCAGCTCTTTTCTTTGTCCTTTTAGTTCAATATTAACATTTAAAGAGGAACTATGCAGGATCGGCGATTTCGTTTTATGCTTGCATTTTCTCTGCAGAGCTTCCCCGACAGCTTTAGCGTGTATATTTATACATGTATAGGCTATATTTAAATATATAAATTGCAAGCGTGGTTCTTCGTCTCAGACTTCCAGATGTAAACAAGGAGCGATCGTCTCCTGCAGAAAGTTGCATAGGGTCTCTTTAACATTTTCTCTCACTCTCTTATTTTGTTTCTGTCACAGGGGTGTTCACAGCTCCAGTCAGAGGGGTGTACCATTTTGCTGTATCTCTCTTAGGTAACGGTCATGCCTCCACACCCTCAGCAGTCACCCTACATAAAAATGGACAGCATGTTGTCATTGCCTACACTCACACACCAAGCCACTGGACTAGCTCCTCCAACGGAGCTTCTCTGCTGCTGGAGGTGGGAGATGTTGTCTATGTGAACCTGAGGGCCAATGCGTGGGTGTATGATAATACACAACGCTACACCACCTTCTCTGGCCACCTGCTCTTCACCATGTGACAAGTCAGTCCTCTGACTTAAAAAAAATAATGATTCACTGACTCGAGTATTGCAATATTGTGTTTTGTGATACGTTGTTTGCCGATAGGGAAATGTGAGTGCCTTTGCTTATGCTTCATGTCACAGGCACTGTGATACATGCAAAATTGTAACCCCTGAATTGTGCTAAATATGATTTCAACTGATTCTTCCCAGACAAGGAAATGACCTCAGGAATAAGACACCACACATTTGGAAAGAAATGGGAAAGAAAAAAGTAGTTCAGACTGAGCCATAGCAAATACATATACTGTATGTCTGATGGAATGATCACTGTTCTCATTTCTGAATCCTAAATAACTGCTGTTTCATTCTCTAGCACAGATGGCCACATAAGTTATAGAAGGGGAACAAACATTATGAGTTATGATATGATATGTCACATATATTTTTTGTTGTTGTTATTTTCATAGCGTTCACAGGCTATCCAAGTAAAAATAG
>NC_085011.1:5289626-5294626 GCF_963854185.1 Sardina pilchardus | reverse complement strand
AGGGGCATAGTGACAAAGAGAGAAGAGAAGAAGAAATGGGGGACCAGAGAGGAAGTGTGAGAGATATACACAAGACTTGATCGTGAGAAAGAGACAGTAAGGTAATGATGAGACAGGATGCGTTTTGCCACTTATAAAACATGAGGTGCACTTTGTTTTCCTAACACAAACGCTTTTCCGTTTGGAGTCAAACTATTTGCTCCAGACAAAATCACGAGACACAGAAGGCTAATGGCCAATATGAAACAACCGGCTAAATCCGTGTCCTGTCTGATCTTTCCCTAAGTAAGTGTGAGAGAGAGAGAAAGAAGGAGGGAGCGAGACAGAGAGAGAGAGACTCCGTTGTCACCAAAGCTCTCCTTTTGCACCACAATTTAGATATCAAACATCAACCCCCAATATCTTCCAGCTGGAATGAAAGCTCCTCTGACACACCATCATGTTTCTAGTCCGATATTAACTTGTCAAGGGGGTGTTCTATCAGAGTGCTGGTATTTATCAAACTTTTAAACAACCAGATATCCAAATAATAACAAAGAATCTTTCCATCTTTGAACTTGCCATTTTAAAACAGAGAGGTAGAGGGAGACAGAGAGAGGACAAAGACAGAGGGAGAGAGAGAGAGATAAGAGGAATCCTGGAGGGAGAGAGAGATAAGGGGAATCCTGGAGGGAAGCTGTTTAGTTCTGAGACTAGGCTTGGCTGAGATGCAGTTGTTGTGCAATAGAACAGTACATGAGTGTGTTAATGATGAGTTAAATTTATCTCAGCATGTGTATAAACACGCACACACACTCTCTCACATGCACACATACTCAAACACCGTGCATACTCACACACACACACTCACAGACACACACACACACATACACACTCACAGACACACACACACACACACACACACACACACACACACACACACACACACACACACACACACACACACACACACAACACAAACACACACACACAGACACACACACACACACACGCACATTGAAGAGGTTGACAGCAGCTGTGATGTGTGTCCTGCCCAGGGTGTGTTCCGGGGGAATGATGGTGTTTGAGATGGCCTTCTTCATCGACGCCATGCTGGAAGCCTGTCTCCCGTAAGAGCTGCTCAACTACTCTCTCATCTCTCATCTCTCACCTGAACACAAGCATTCCACCCGCTGGACACACCCCTCTCACCTGAACACAAGCATTCCACCCGCTGGACACACCCCTCTCACCTGAGCACACACACATCTAACCATCAGAATCTCTCTTGGTGTTTTAAGCCCCCAGCATTGTCTTCAAGGCAGCGCTGCCTGGAAAGCACTAGGGTGAGGCTCAGGCTCAGGCATGGGCTAGGGTTAGGGTTAGGGTTAGGGTAAGGGTAAGGGTAAGGGTAAGGGTAAGGGTAAAGGTTAGGGTTAGGGCTAGGGTAAGGGCTAGGGTAAGGGCTAGGGTTAGGGTAAGGGCTAGGGTTAGGGTAAGGGCTAGGGTAAGGGTTAGGGTTAGGGTTAGGGTAAGGGTTAGGGTAAGGGCTAGGGTAAGGGTTAGGGCTAGGGTAAGGGTTACGGTTAGGGTAAGGGTAATGGTTAGGGTGAGGGTAAGGGTAAGGGTAAGGGTTAGGGTAAGGGTAAGGGTTAGGGTAAGGGTTAGGAATCAGGTGCCTTCAAGTGGACGGTGGCAGAGCTTTCTGGAAGGCAACGTTGGGGGCTTAAAACCCTATCGGGCCATCAGCATAGGGCACCTGGAGACTCGCCTCACGCCTTAAAATATGACATATTCAATCTCCTAACTCTGCCTCATGACTTTTGATACCTTTTCTCTCTTTTCTCTGCTGTTCTACTCTCGTTCCCTCTATCCTGTCCTCTTCCTAATCCCTTCCTCTGCTCCATCTTCCCTCTATCCTGTCCTCTTCCTAATCCCTTCCTCTGCTCCATCTTCCCTCCCCAATCCCTCCACCACTGTTTTCTCTCGCCTCCTGTGTGTTTGTCTCCTGTCTTCTCCTCTCTCACTCCTCTCCTCTCCTACATTCTCTCTTCCCTCCCATCTTCTCTCCTACATTCTCTCTTCACCTGTCTTCTCCTCTCTCACATCTCATCTCCCATCTTCTACCCTATATCTTCTCCTCTCCTTCTTTCCACCTTCTACCCTGTCTTCCCCTCTTTTTCCTCTCACCTTATATCCTGTCTTCTCCTCTCCTTCTTCCCACCTTCTACCCTATATCCTGTCTTCTCCTCTCCTTCTTCCCATATTCTACCCTATATCCTGTCTTCTCCTCTCCTTCTTCCCATCTTCTCCCTATATCCTGTCTTCCCCTCTCCTTCCTCCTACCTTCTATCCTATATCCTGTCTTCTCCTCTCCTTCCTCCCATCTTCTATCCTATATCCTGTCTTCCCCTCTCCTTCCTCCCACCCTATATCCTGTCTTCTCCTCTCTCGCATCTCCTCTCCTACCTTCTATCCTACATCCTGTCTCCCTCCTCTCCCTCCTCCCACCTTCTGTTCTTTCTTCTATCATATTTTCCTCTCTCTCTCCTTTGCACCATCACTCTATTGTCTCCTGTCTTCTCTCCTCCCTTCTTTCCTGTCCTCTCCTCTCTCTCTGTCAATCCTCTCCTCAGATGTCCTCCAGGTTGGAAGGTGTTTGTGTTGTGGAAGAAGATGGCCCGAGTTGGAGGTTTCCAGAAGTTTCTCTACTACACCATGATGTCTGTGGTGTGCTTCCTGCACCCTGTGCTGCTCTGGCACGTCATCATACCAGGTCTGCAGGGTTCTCCAGCGTGTTCTGGGTCTGCAGGGTTCTCCAGCATGTTCTGGATTTGGGTTCTCCAGCATGTTATCACTCTGGGTTCTCAGCGTGTTCTTGGTCTGGGTTCTCAACATGTTCTCAATCTGGGTTGTCCAGCATGTTCCAAATTTCAAATTCAAAGTCGCTTTATTAGTAGGACTATGGGAACAGTGTTGCCAAAGCTATTGTTGATAGCAGCATACAAGGACACATGATAAGACCATTTAATTTCCTCTGTCTGGGTTCTCCAGTGTGCTCCTCTGTCTGAGTTATCCAGTGTATTCCTCTAACTGGGTTCTTGAGTGCATTCCTCTAGCTGGGTTGTCCAGAATGTTAATCTGTTCTTGAGGTCTTGAGTGTGTCTCTCTATGGCAGTTTATACATGTATTTTGTGTCTATAAGTACTGTAGATAGGATATGTTTGCTGTTAATGTTAATATCTCTAAACTGCTACAAAATGTGTTTGTGTGTGTGTGTGTGTGTGTGCGTGTTCTTGTGTGTATTTGTGTGTGTGCATATGTTTTCATGTCCTCCTCATTGGCAGGCACCATGCTGTTGGTCACCGGCTTCCTAAACTTCACTCTGAGCAAACGGAAGAAGGCGGAGCCTCCGAAACTGGAGTCCCGCGACGCTTACCGAGACCCCTCCCTCGCGGACGTGCAAGTGACCGAGGGGGGCGCCACTGAACACACCTTCTCCTTCTTCAACGTCCTCACCGGGGGACACCCCTCTTCCCTCGCTTTCCTGCCTAGCAACAGTCGTCTCCAGGCGCCCCACGGCGCCAGCGCCGCTCTCCAGGGATGTGCCCGTCCCCCAAGACAGAAGAGGCGGACGGGGAAAGGACAGGGCTGTTTTGGGGGACCCCCAGAGGACAGCTCTCAGGAGACTGAGATGGAGGAGTACCCCTACATGGACTCAGAGGAGACCACCTCCGACAAAGCGCCCATGATTCCCCCATAGACTCTGGACTAGTTTGTATTGCCCCTCCACATACACCAACTCTAGATTCTACTGCCCTTCCCCAGATCCCTTCTCTAGATTCTACTGCCCAGCCACATACCCAGTCGGTAGATTCTACAGCCCTTCCACATACCCAGTCGGTAGATTCTACAGCCCTTCCACATACCCCACCTACTGCACACTTAGAGCAGGGAGAGTAGCATACTCATCCATAGAAGGCAAAATGGGAGGGAGTGTGTGTAGTTCAAACACACTCAGATATACCCATTTACAGTCAGTATGTACTGTACATGCAATGCAATATACAATATTTTTTTAAAGATACAAAGCTTAATGCTAATCGGTGAAGTGTCCTTTCAAGCTCTGGAATTCCCTTCCCCATCACATCCAGCACAGTGAATCTGTTCCTGCGCACACACCCACACACCCTTCTCTCCAGACTGGCATACTCCTTGTGACATGGTTACTTATTGCATTATTTAGTTGATATGACGAGTACTTTGTAATTTAGTGTTTTATTACAGTTTTTTCCAATTGCTAACACACTAAAATGACATTCATAGCACAATTATTCAATCTGACACACAGAGAGCGACACATCCTCTCAAGTCTCCAAATGCCTAAACACATTTTCAGCTTTACACACATTTTGCAATGCAAAATGGCACTTTTTGCATGCACTGAACACGGTTTTCTGCATAAGACCCAAAAATCTGACATAAAGTCACATGTTTGCAGTTTCAAAACAATGCCATCCAAGATAACACATATGAGCTAATTGACCAATACGTGTGCCACCTAGCCAAACACCTCAATGCTTAATTTATACCACTTCCATCAGGAAGTAAGCACTATGAAAAGACCACAGGTAAGGTAAGGCAATGCAACTTTATTTGTATAGCACATGTTGTCCAGCAGGGCAACCCAATGTGCTTTACAAAGATAAAAACAATACAGTAAAACCATTGAACGAGCACCTTTTTTACAACAAAAATGGAAGACATTGCAGGTAGAGAGAAGAGGGAGAGTGAGAGTGAGAATGAGAATGAGAGGGGAAGGGAGAGTCGAATAAATATGCTTGCTGTGCATATGTTGCACTGACTTGTTTGGTGAAAAGAAAGTTTGTACAGCATGCATCTGTATCTGCAAATATTTATGAACACGTAAAGAACTTTCTGCAATTTCAAACTATTTTAGTATTATGGCAAAGCATACTAAAGATAAGAGTGTTTTTCATTATGACCAAAAGTGTGTATTT
>NC_085011.1:5274626-5287126 GCF_963854185.1 Sardina pilchardus | reverse complement strand
CTCTCCATCCACGGCGGCGTCTCAGAAAACAAGTAGGGTCATGCGTTAGGGGTGTGGAGATCGATAACGCCCCGGAGCGATTGCAGAACAAGAGGACATGCTCGCTTTACTGGATTAAAATCTGGCATGCACTAACATGGTGAGAATGTAGAAGTGCTCTTTTAAATATGAGAGAAAACATCCTTCCAAAGATTTCTGCAAATAAACTGCGCTGCTGGTAAGCCTAATTTTAAAGCCGACACATTGGATGCTTGGGTTGTTTTGAGGTAGGCCTATTCCGGTGGGTTGTGTGTGACCGGTGGGTTGCCTGCCTGCCTGCCTGCGAAGGTAGGCTAATGGAAGGGACATAGATCTGTAGCCGACAAGACTAGACTAGGCTACTGTTAATTACTGTAGGCCTAGTGCTGGTAGTTTTGCTTATTTATCTAAAGCAAAAGTGACTTACGGTAGCCTACCTGTGTCCTTTTAAAATGTATAGCCTACGTAGATCCCGAAGATAACGTGACAACTTTTCTTTAAAGAAACTGTAACTCGACAAGAATTCCACTCGTTTGACTTTGTGAACAAATAAAGAGGTGCTGCCTTATTCCTTGCGTGTTACCGTGGGTCGTAAATCACGCCGCTGCCTCTCTAAAAGTGCATTTACTGGTGTCACACACTGCTGACGGAACCGTTATTTCCCGGGGAAAAGACGCAGTCTTCCAGCGCATAGGGAAAGAACAGATGGAGCTCTCTCCACGAAACGTTTTGCTTTTTGTGGACGACTTGAATCATTTATATATAAAGAAGCAGAAGACAAGGGTGGCGTCAGACCATTCAATATTAACATCGTTTAATTATTTATGAGGGCACAGGGCATAATTGTTATGGGTATTTTTTTTATTATTAATATTCAAACGCAATAAGAAAAAAACAACTATAAAAACAATTCACCGTCGATATGCATACAATGCAACACAGTTAGGCTACTGTAGGCTATTACGAATTCACTGTATTATAGATGTAGGCCTAAAAAAGTTACAACGGTTGGTGAACAGATTCAACATGCAGACTACAGTTCAGGCTTGTCTGAAAATGCAAATATTGTTGATTTGATGGTTGATAAAGTAGGCAGTCAGCAACGCTGCAGCCCTGGCTCAATAGCGCTGACGGGAAGTTAGTGTGCCTTGGTTTTCTTTTTCTTGGCCTCAGGTCTCAGATTTCTTGGTCTCAGGCAATTTCTTGCCCTCTTCCTGTAGGTGTACTTACTGAACCTGGACAGGAGAGGGGGGTAGAGAGAATTAAAGAGGAGGTGACCAGAGGGGGATAGGACAGGACAGGAAGCATTGCAGATTTGTTATTCATCATAGGGAGCGTTACAATTGGTTGGACATAGGTTAGGTCAACTGGTGTTATGCATGAATCACAGTTTTAGGGCAATAGTAATACACTGCCAGTCCAATGCAATAATTTAACAGGAGATGTACAGTATGTAGTGTGTGTGTGTGTGTGTGTGTACAGATGTAGTAATGTGATTATTCGCCTCAGCTAAAGCTCCTTTAGATGACACTGTGTGCACCTCAATCAGCAGCTCATCGGAGTTTGAGCAATGGCCACTTTGATTTTCAGCGTTTCAGCTACACACAGCAAAAGATGTTCAGTTCAGAGGACTGCATGGTGTCCAATGAACAAGCAAGCCTATACAGTATTACATAGCTGCACAATTCAGGGTACGAGCCTGGAGACCATAACTCTCTGACTTCCCAGAGAGTGTCACCTGGGTGCATTGGCAAATGTTTATTTCCTGGTTTGTGGACGCTTTTGTGGAAGTTTGAAATCATTGGAGTTCAATTACTAACGTTTGGTAATGACGTATGTTAGCCACGGGGGCGGTACATCAACGATAACGATAGGTTTGAAACTTAAATGTATCACTCTTGGGAACGCCCTCTGTTCGCTGATTGGGCAGAGGTGCTGTTGCCGGAGTAAACGAAAGTGGATTAAGGTTTTCCAGACGGAGTGCTGTAGGGAAAAGAAATTGAGCAGAGGCCATGCAGGCTAGCAGGATACAGCAGCAATGCACAATTGGCCGGAGACACCCAGAGCATGTGCTGCAGGCTTATAGCCCAGTAGGGTGTTGGATGTGACCATAGCAACGGCTGATTGCAGGCACTACCTGCACTGCTTGTATAGGATACATTAGACTGATGATCAGACTTTACCAGTCACCAAAAAGTCACCAAAGAAGATATAGGAATAACTTACTGCCTATGCTGCTGAGACCTGACTGTAATAGTGTGTGTGTGTGTGTGTGTGTGTGTGTGTGTGTGTGTGTGTGTGTGTGTGTGTGTGTGTGTGTGTGTGTGTGTGTGTGTGTGTGTGTGTGTGTGTGTGTGTGTGTGTTTATGGAGACATTGTAGTTGAACTGATGATGCACCTCATCTTTAGATCCACAAGAGGGCAGTGTACCCTACCCAACAGCCTACAGTATGAAACACTTGAGAAGCTTGCTATTAGGTGCAAGTGTCTTGATGGGTAGACCGATGGTATAGATAGAGTAACTATGTACGATACATACATCTGCCTCAGCTTCGCCTAAATTATGATTAAAAAAAACCTCGGATACAAGTTTAAAATGTACAAAGTAAGCTGATAAAATATTTATTCACCCAAAAAATTGTAATAAGTTATAACATTATTGTATTTATCGGCCAAATCTGACAAAGTGAGCCTCCTGTTCCAATAGCTCTAATGAAAATGTCTTCAAATTATCGGTTCTGGTGCCTGTTGATCAATCCCACAATACTGTAGTTCATTTCTGTCATTCTCCAATGCATGATTATTTAATCGTTTAATGTTAAGGCTTTTTTCAATATGCAGTGCCTATACCATAAATTTGGCCCTCTTTACCAACAATTAAAACAAAAATCAGCATCCAACAAAAATCAGTTTAACAGCATCCCCGAAAACTCACAGCATTTTTTGCAGTGTTTTGAATTGTGTTTTAATGACTTTATGGAGGCCAAGTCTGACAAAGGATCCTATATCCTTTTTTTCCCAGCACAACCTAAGAAATATGATTTAAGTATTTTTGTTTCATTTTAACCAACTATATACATCAACATGAGAAAGAAAACACCAAAATATGTATTAATATATTAATTTATTATTTATGTATTTATTAGATAAATGATTGGCAAAGATTCCCCTCCTCAAAGTCACGTAGACACTACTTTCCATAATGCAAGTCAATGGGTGTATTATTACAGTCTATGGCTAGATGGCGCTGTGGCTGATCTGGTTCTGGCTGATCTGCCCATCCCTGGACAGGAAATGACTTCCATACAAACGTCCAAATAGACCTCTGAAGTTCGCCTACAAAAAAGCCACCATCTTTGCCCAAATAAGGAGATCCGGTATCTGAAGATTTTTTCTATGGGAAAATAACATGCAGATTTTGAATTATCGCACCTGTTAAACTCTCATTAGGGCGAAGAAATTGGAAATGCAGACGTTTTGCGCAACAAAGTTTTGTCCTCTGCCTTCAAGTGCATACTGTGATCTTCGGTAGGTGAAGATGGCACACTTTGATCTTCGCTACCCCAGAGCTAACTTACAATGCAATGGATCTCCTTATATGGGCAAAGATGGCAGCTTTGGATCCTTTTTGTAGGCGAACTTCAGAGGTCTATGTGGTCATTGTCTATAACACATTCTGGTCACGGTAAAAATATCTGTGATTTGGATCCGGAAACCCTTTAAGGACACCAATTTTCTTTGTGAATGAATAATGTATCATAAATAAATAAAAGTTCTTGTACTGGGGTCATAAGTACTGGCACCCCTATGTTAACCCTATGTGCTTAATTCCCATAGAGGTAGGCAGATATGTAAGGGATAACGGCCGACGAGGTGACCGGTTCGATGGAAATAATGGCTAGGTGGAGGTCTAGAACTCCGGCGACGTGCGAAGCACGGAGACGGAGTTACCTCCGCCGTGCCATTATTTCCATCGAACCGGTCGACCTCGAAGGCCGTTATCCCGCTTATCTCCCGTTTGTATTCACAACCTGTATATTTAGTACATAGTTTTATTCCACCGTTGCGTCCGTTAACATCGCTAAAACTGTCTTGACTGTGGGACTACTTTCCGCCACATATCAACTTTCTACTTGCAGGACAAAACTGCCGTTACTAGTTCTAAAATGGATGGTTGCTATGGCCAAAGGCCAGTCGTTAGTTCTAAATGGCTGGTTGCTACGGCCAAAAGCCAGTCGTTAGTTCTATCTCTCCCGTTGTCAAGCGGCCATATCCCAGGATTCTGATTAACTTTAACTTTGAAAGATCGCTACTTTTATAGCCTACATGGCATCCAACTAGCTACAATCCACCTCCGTCATATGCTACAATGTTACTGTGGTTCTGCACGTCTGTATTTCAGCTTGGATGCAACGTGACAGTTCATTTAAACTTCGCAACGAGTTTGGCGAATTAATATTCAAGTGTGATACGGGAACTACTTCACAGGTAGCAGGTTATACGAAGTTAATGGCCACCCCATCAGCCAATCAGAGAAGAGAATTCCATTGTTGAGGGAGATAATTATTTTTAAATGGCATTTATTTCATGGATCCAGGATACTATGCATCCTGATAAAGTTTCCTCGGTCTTTGGAGCTAAATTCAGCTCAATGCAAATCAAACCAGCTAATAGGCATGTGCCTCCACTGTCTACTCCTCAGTGCCCCCCAGAGGACAAAGAGATGATAACAGTGTGTGTGTGTGTGTGTGTGTGTGTGTGTGTGTGTGTGTGTGTGTGTGTGTGTGTGTGTGTGTGTGTGTGTGCGTGCGTGCGTGCGTGCGTGCGTGCGTGCGTGCGTGCGTGCGTGCGTGCGTGCGTGTTACTCACTTTTTCCAGCATTTCTGGAGTCTTTTGCCCTGGTCAGAATCTGGGTTCAGACACACGTCTCCCTTCTTCTTCTGTGTGATGCTGTCAACAGGAACACAGTGCAGGACAGGCTTAGCAGACTCACTCACAGGCACACACTGACGCACACACACACACACACACACACGCACACGCACACACGCACACACACCCACACACACACACAAGCTCATAAACACTATGCAGAGAGATAAACAAGTGGATATGATTGGTTGGGTCGTTACATATGTAGTTTGCTGTGTTCTTGTATTGTTTGTGAGAGTCTTGCATGCAGCCAGCCAACCTCTCTTAATTCATCACTATGTGTTTGTTAAACATGTCAGCTTAGAATCTCAAGGACCCTCTCATTCTCATGCTCCGAAGCACAGCCAGTGTCCCAGATGTTAGACTCAAATTTGAAATGGGGACCTACAGGCACCTTAGCTTTTCAATATTACTCGTCCTTGCTGTTGCCGTGACAATGTGTGTTTAACCTGTGATATCTGATGTTGTTTGCATTGAAGCATGAGTGTAAAGCATCATTTCACAGGGTTGTGTGTGTGTGCGTGTGTGTGTGTGTGTGTGTGTGTGTGTGTGTGTGTGTGTGTGTGTGTGTGTGTGTGTGTGTGTGTGTGTGTGTGCGTTTGTGTGCGTTTGTGTGTGTGAGTGGTGCATTGTGGGTTTCCCATGACAGCCTTACATTCCCGACAACAATCCAGCGTCAACCGCTGAGATGCTTAATCTCAGACAAGACGTGTGTGTGTGTGTGTGTGTGTGTGTGTGTACAGCCTTACATTCCTGACAATCAACAGTCAACCTCTGAGATGCTTTATCTAAGGTGTGTGTGTGTGTGTGTGTGTGTGTGTGTGTGTGTGTGTATGTGTGTGTGTGTGTGTGTGTGTGTGTGTGTGTGTGTGTGTGTGTGTGTGTGTGTGTGTGTGTGTGTGTGTGTGTGCGTGTGTGTGTGTGTGTCGTTATCCCTTAATCACGATTTTACCCACACAACACAGATAGAATGCTGCATAAAGCTGGAATAGGTCCAAATAAGAAACATAAAAAATGTGCACCCTTTGAGGTGCTGGCACGGGACGAAACTTATAGAAAAAGATTATGTTGCCGGCCGCACACTCAATCTCATATTTATTGACACCAACGTTTTGGCCTGTTGGCCATTTTCAAGGTTTCTCACCAACCGGCCGAAACGTTGGTGTCAATAAATAGGAGATTGAGACTGAGTGTGCGGCAGCATAAAGATGCATGGAATACACATAAAATGTTAAAGGGACACTTCACCGATTAGCATTAAGCTTTGTATCTTTAGAAAACCAATCATGTTTTTGAATGGTCATGCATCCTTCCCTCAGTTTGCCTTGAGATGGGAGAAATACAGATTTCAATGAAATCCATGGATAGGATTTCCTGCTTTCAATGATGTAAAATGATGATTTTTACATCATTGAAAGCAGGAAATCCAACATTGAATTTCGTATTTCTCCCATCTCAAGGCAAACTGAGGGAATGATGCACGACCATTCAAAAACATGACTGGTTTTCTAAAGATACAAAGCTTAATGCTAATCGGTGAAGTGTCCCTTTAACCTTTAGACAGTATGGAAAGATGCATTCTGCTGTTCCCAAATCGGTCTGTTCCAAAGTACTCCAAAGTACATTTCGCTCATGATATACCAAAGATCACTTCATTTACTAGTTCACTCAATGTTGCTTGCTTGGTGTGTCATAAATGATGTAGCTGGTAAAACGCAAACAATAAACATTAATATGTAATCTTATCTATAATTGTGTTTAAATTTAAAACATACAGTAGCTCACCATACAAAAACATCATTTTAACAACTGATAGATTAATATATGAGGAGATAATCCATGTTTCCGTCCTGTTATTCATCTGCATCATTCATTCACTGCAGCACACAGTATGGGGGACAAGCGGTGCAGCATGTACTGTACTGTAGCATCCAAGAAAATAAATCATGCTTTTCTATTCTCCCCATGCTCTAGTCCTTGCTGATGTATACATGCACATATGAACATTTTGTACAGAAATGTACTGTAGATAGATAGATAGATAGATAGATAGATACTTTATTGATCCCCAAGGGGAAACTCAAGGTCCCAGCAGCTTAAGATGAGTTCAATTTAAGAAGTTTAAGATGAGTTTATGTATGAGTTCAAAAGGCAAACTATACTGTGTCAGGGTACACGTCCACCAAGTCTAGTGTTCCTGGTGTTTCATTGTCCCAGAGAAATCATCAATCAATCATCAATCGACTATTAACAAAAGAATGTTATCAGCTAAGCTATATGTAATCTCCATACAAACAGATCTAGTTTCCCAAACATCCATCAACATTTACAGCAGCTACACACACTCACATAAGACTCCCAGGAGTTGGAGAATTTAGTAAGAATAGTAAACTTGAAAATATATCACAAAAAAATGGAATGTTTATAACAATTGACTGATATCATGTCCGACTGTCATCACGTCTGCTAAGAGAGTGTGCCTGTATGTGTGTGTGTGTGTGTGTGTGTGTTTGTGCGTCTCTCTCTCTCTCTGTGTGTGCATGCGTGTGAGAGTGCACAGAATAGCCACAGGTCTCACATAATGTGTGTTCTGCAGAGAGGGTTGTCTAACACGATGCTCAGGTTAGAGACGGTCCTCCAGGGGACAAACGGGACTTCCTTCACACACACACACCCGTCCGGCACCGCTGTGGCACCCACGCCTGGCTCTGCATAGGAAAACACACCAGTCTGCAGCAACACATATAGCATACATACACGTCTGTCTGTATGATATGTGTGTGTGTGTGTGTGTGTGTGTGTGTGTGTGTGTGTTTATCATTATTGTTACTGTACCTGTCCATTGAGTCCAGTGGCCCTGTAGAATCAGCAGCAGCAGCACCGGCAACACACTCTGGCGAGCCATGTCTGGATGCACTCAGAGTGCTGGAGTGCTCGCACATGCATGTATATGTGTGTGTGTGTGTGTGTGTGTGTGTGTGTGTGTGTGTGTGAGAGAGAGAGAGTGTGTGTCTGTGTGTGTGTGGAGGGGTGTGTATGTGTGGAGGGGTGGGTGTGTTCAAACTGAAAATTCCCACCTCTCACAGATTTCCTGTTGGACCGTTTCCAGAACTTTGCCATCACATGGTTTACAGTAAGAGCAGGTCCGTCGGAAGCAGTGTGGAGTTGGTTGAATAAAAAATGCTAAATAAGAATTAACTAACTAAATACTAAATGAGGGGAAGTAAATGTTTCTTTTCCACTTATCTCCCCCTTCCCACACACAGCACAGCACTCACTCACTCATCTGCTCATCTGCATCCTTTTTGCTGGCTTAAAAAAAAGCAAAAAGCATTCAATGGATCTTGGCCTCAGTTTAAGAAAAAAAGGGATATTTCTTTAACCCTCTGGAGTCTAAATCCCCCCTGGGGATTTAAAAAACTGTTCCAAACACACATCTCAATCTCTGCTAGGTTTTGTCCTAGAAACATATAAGTGACACCATTAGAAACCTTTAATCAACTAGTTTCCAAATATAATATAACATATAAACAATAATCGTGCATCATTCCCTCAGTTTGCCTTGAGATGGAAGAAATACAGATTTCAATGTTGGACTTCCTGCTTTCAATGATGTAAAAATCATCAATTTACATAATTGAAAGCAGGAAGTCCTACAGTCTTCATGGGTTTCATTGAAATCCGTATTTCTCCCATCTCAAGGCAAACTGAGGGAATGATGCACGACCATTCAAAAAGATACAAAGCTTAATGCTAATCGGGGAAGTGTCCCTTTAAGTTTATCTGCCACCTTGGATGGTCCTCTGTGGCCCCATGCCCATTTGAGAATTCTTGATGAGATCACCATTTCAGAGATTATTATCTCAATTCTTACACCAACAACATGCCACCCGACACGGGGATGCAGGGTGTGTTATAATAGTACCGGGTAAACTGCCACCTCGATCATGCCGATCAGACTTTGAATACTTTAGACTGTCTTTTGACTTTGAACGACCATCCCCACTGCGCACGTCTTAATTAGAGACAGTTTCAGAGTGGCACACCCACGAAGGGCACTTAGAGATGGTCTACTCTGGCCATTTCAGCTACATACAGGACAGAGCTCCACATCCCTTATGCCAGAGACTGTTTTGGTTATATGTCTTTTTTGGGGTTGAATTGTGGCCGTTTCGCTTCCACCTAGCGTCTGTGAGCGGAAAAAGCATCCTTTGGATGCAACTTTGGGCCGGCGGGCAAACAGAAATTCTCCCAGCCTCGCGATCATGCTCATGAAAAGGCAGACTGACCGAATGAAGAGTGTTCTAAAATATACACGCTTAAAGGGATATTCCGCCATTTTTGGAAATACGCTCATTTTCCACCTCCCCTCGAGCAAAACAATCGATATTTACCTTGTTCCCGTTCATCCAGCCATTCTGTGAGTCTGGCGATACAACTTTTAGCTTCAGCCTAGCATAGATCATTGAATCGGATTAGACCATTAGCTTCTCGCCTGCTAGCTTCATGTTTAAAAGTGACCAAGATTTCTGGTAATTTTCCCATTTAAAACGTGTCTCCTCTCAAGTTAGAAAGTGCAATTAGACCAACTGAAAATGAAACCTGGCGTTTTTCTAGGCTGATTTGACATGGAACTACACTCTCATCTGGCGTAATAATCAAGGCAACTTACAAACTACTGGTACTACTTCTGCTTGTTGTCTATGGGGACTATTTTCAGATGCTGCGTACGATATCACTGTGCCTATGGTACGTTTGCAAGTTGCCTTGATTAGTACGCCAGATGAGAGTGTAGTTCCATGTCAAATCAGCCTAGAAAAACGCCAGGTTTCATTTTCAGTTGGTCTTATTGCACTTTCTAACTTGAGAGGAGACACGTTTTAAATGGGAAAATTACCAGAAATCTTAGTCACTTTTAAACATGAAGCTAGCAGGCGAGAAGCTAATGGTCTAATCCGATTCAATGATCTATGCTAGGCTGAAGCTAAAAGTTGTATCTCCAGACTCACAGAATGGCTGGATGAACGGGAGCAAGGTAAATATCGATTGTTTTGCTCGAGGGGAGGTGGAAAATGAGCGTATTTCCAAAAATGGCGGAATATCCCTTTAAGCGGTAGGAGAAGCTCTGCAGAAAAACCTGCAAGCATAAAACGAGAAAGCAGCAAAGAAATGGCCAAACCGGCATACTGTAGTTTCTCTTGAATATGACAAGTCAGTCAGGGCATAAAATGTGTGTGTCCAGCACCTGCTCTGTGAATATGACAAGTCAGTCAGGGCATAAAATGTGTGTGTCCAGCACCTGCTCTGTGAGGACCTTGTGCGCCCCCTGGTGTCTCTGTAGAGGCCCATGCATTGACTGACTGAGGGGTTGTTAATTGGGGCTGGACGTGGGCTAAACTGGGGCTGGACGTGGGCTAAACTGGGGCTGGACGTGGGCTAAATTGGGGCTGGACGTGGGCTAAATTGGGGCTGGACGTGGGCTAAATTGGGGCTGGACGTGGGCTAAACTGGGGCTGGACGTGGGCTAAATTGGGGCTGGACGTGGGCTAAATTGGGGCTGGACGTGGGCTAAATTGGGGCTGGACGTGGGCTAAACTGGGGCTGGACGTGGGCTAAATTGGGGCTGGACGTGGGCTAAACTGGGGCTGGACGTGGGCTAAATTGGGGCTGGACCGGACGTGGGCTAAATTGGGGCTGGACGTGGGCTAAATTGGCCTGAAGGATCAGCCTCATTTCAGTCTTTGACTCTCTCGGACACTCTCTGGCTCTTGCACTCAGTTTCACACACAGAGACTTACAGTACAGTACAGTACCCTCACTCCTACACTCACACACACCAAGAGACCGTAACCAGCATCCACTCACTCGCACACACACACACACACACACACACACACACACACACACACTCTTCTTCCATGCACCTATTTTTCTAACTCTACTCCATGATTGGTGGCATTTCCATCTACAACCAGAAGACCTATCATACTGCCTAGCATGGGCCATGACAATCATCAAACTCTTGAATTACTGTAAAAATAGCCTTAGCATAGCCATAGTCAAAAGAGCCTGTAGTAGGGCTGTATCATTTTTATAGCCTTAGCATAGCCATAGTCAAAAGAGCCTGTAGTAGGGCTGTATCATTTTTATAGCCTTAGCATAGCCATAGTCAAAAGAGCCTGTAGTGCTAGGGCTGTATCATTTTTATCTGTTAATACATGTAAAATGCAATGATCCTTAAATGATGTGTCATGCATGATTATGATTATTATAAACATCATTGAATACTGTTTTCCAACTATCATGCCATTCAAAAGAAGGCCTACTGTACCTGGGCATACTGTAATTGGGGTACGGGCATTCTACAAGAATGGCCATGGTTTGTAACACAACACTATTCAGAGCAAAATGAAAGCAGTAGAACAAGGCATCATTGTTTGTATCTTTATGAACTTTTATTATAACTTTTATAAGTTTATTAACTTATAAAACTTATTATCAGAAAAAGGCATACAAAAAATAATAAATAAAAACTGTCTGCGGAATCATCATCCTCTGGTACCTCAGCAGTGAGTGTATGTATTTGTGTGTGTGTGTGTGTGTGTGTGTGTGTGTGTGTGGGTGTGTGTGTGTGTGTGTGCGCGCTGCTCATCTTCTGAATAGCAGTCGTATAAAGGGCAGTGGGTTCTTGCTGTAACAAGTTGTATGATTCAGTGACAACAGTTTGGAATGTCTAAAAGGCCAGGCAATGACTCACCCTATTTCGCATGCACACACACACACACACACACACACACACATATACAAGCAGGTGCACAGACACACCCATATACATGACACACTTTTTAGTGCTGTGTGTCTCTGTAAACAGGATTCTCATCCTATTGTGTTTGGAAATATGTGAGAGTATACTGTATGTCTGAGAAAGTTAAAGTGTGTGTGAGAGACCAAGACACACACTCACACCATGCAGCTGGCTACAACAAGTCTTTGCGATTTCAGCTGGTCGGAGCAGTGTGTGTGTGTGTGTGTGTGTGTGTGTGTGTGTGTGTGTGTGTGTGTGTGTGTGTGTATTGCTGTTGTGGCGTCTGTCTCCTCCAGTGCTGTCGGTTCCGTCGTCTCCTGCTGTTCTTTGAGGTCCCCAGGCAGCGCTTTCTGTCTGCAAGGTTTGAGGGAGGCTTTAAGCTTCATCGGCCCATTCTGACGGGGAGCAGGGGTGTTGAAGGGAGAAAGACCCAGCTTTCTTCTGACGGGGAGCAGGGGTGTTGAGGGGAGAGAGACCCAGCTTCCTTCCTCATTTAGGGGGCACATCTGGGGCTACACCAAAGATCCTTCATTACTGACAAGATAGAGCAACATAATGCATCTCTATGGAAGCAAAATTCGAACAGTTCCTGTCTGCTTAAAGAGGCATGTCGCAAAGTCGTCATAGTGGGATATCGATCTCTGTCAGATTGGCAAGCAGTTCAGTTCGAATGTATCTAGGTCTACTTAAAGGGGGATTTCGCCCCCCTCCCCTTTGCAAAAACAGAACGCGGAAATGTTCCAAC
>NC_085011.1:5257126-5267126 GCF_963854185.1 Sardina pilchardus | reverse complement strand
CAATATCCATCTGAGTCATCTTCAGAACCCCACCTGCTGCACAGCTCATAGGCTCATAGTCACGTGTGTGTGTGTGTGTGTGTGTGTGTGTGTGTGTGTGTGTGTGTGTGTGTGTGTGTGTGTGTGTGTGTGTGTGTGTGTGTGTGTGTGTGAGGTGAGTAATTGCATGAGAAAGTGTGAGAAGTGTTTTGTGTAGCCTAATCTGTTTTCTCCTTGTACCTCTGCCACCATCATTAATTCTGCCCACCCCCCACTAATGCAGCTCAGACAGAACATGTGGAAATCTCTCTTATCTTCTGCATTTACAATTAACAAAATTGTGAAGTTACTGTAACATGTCCAATTCGGGGGAAACCTAGTTGGCCAAACTGAGTGAACATCTCCCTCTGCTGTCTGCTTACTGTAAGTGCACAACGACTGAGTTTCTGTGAGAACACGAGGAGCTTTGTTTGCTCTCACTCTGACTACACTTTGCTCTCACTGTGAATATAATACACTTTGCTCTCACTCTGAATACACTTTGTTCTCACTCTACTAAAGATGTTGAACCAGCTGATATGCCATCACCACTGGATCAGGTAGCCACTATCAAATCTAGACTTTGCAAGCTATCCTTTGATGCTTTTTTAATCTTTTCATTTTATTTTTGGTCAGTGTTATTATGGCTGTATGTGTTCCTTCCTTGTGTCTACCTCTGCTTAGGTGCGCTGTTGGTGTTGAACTTGATCAGGAGCACCTGGCCAGATGATTGATCAGGAGTTAAAGCAATCTCATTAGGCAAGTCCTAAATATTAGAAAGCCAGATAGAGCATTGGGGTGCCAGAACGTACTGTACGTAAATAGCGCCGGCATCATGGGCAGCAATCACTGGAGAAAAACAGTAAATAAGGCCGCACTATGCGTACTGTAAATAAGGCCGCACTATGCGTACTGTAAATAAGGCCGCACTATGCGTACTGTAAATAAGGCCGCACTATGCGTACTGTAAATAAGGCTGCACTATGCATACTGTACATAATCACCATTTATGCCACAGACACGTTTCGTTGTTCTGCCTTCCTCAGTGAACACACTGAACGCCGAAACGCGTCTGTGGAATAAATGGTGATTATTTATGCATAGTGCGGCCTGTTTTTCAATTGTAGCTTATAATTTGGTCAGCACTCTAAAAATAATATAACTCTTGAGTGAAGCCTGCTCCTACCCTTATCAAAAATCACTGGATGCCAATGGAGATAACAGGTACAGTATCTCTGATTGGAAATTAAATTAGACAGGTGTCTCTGATGGCTGGCTATAGTGTTGCCCATAGACAGTAAAGTGTTTGCCCTCTGCAATATGGCGGCTGTGTTCATGTATGCCATGACAATAATTATGTTATTTTATTACACGGCTCCTGGGTAACACTCCATAATAAGGGTCCTTAATAAATAGCAAACTAGTCATTAACTAACCCTTTATTAAGATGTGTTAATTGTTACTTAAATATGTACATGTATTTGCTACAAGTTAATGTTTTTTCATCATTAATTAATTAATTAGTCTTCTACTTTTGTCTGAACCTGAGCCTCACATTTAGCGTAGTTTTCACATAAAATTGCTACATCTTTCAGCTTTGCCTGTTTTGTTTTTTCGAGGACCTTTGTGAACCTTGTGATCATTCTTTTCCAGTGTGAGAGACCCATACTGGTAGTTATATATTACTAATATTAATGATGTAAAAAAACATTAACTTGTGGCAAATAGATTTTAGTAACAATTAACAAATATTAACAAAGGGCTAGTTAATGACTAGTTTGCTATTTACAGTATTTAGAATGGCCATGAGTCTCAGTACGCTATGTGGTAGACTCAAGTCCAGAATTCATGAGATTCGGTACTGTAGGGAAGACGTACAACACAGGTGTGTAGAGAGGATGTTCCTACTTGTTTACGATTATGTTTATCTGATCTCATACAAGATCTAGACTTGTAAAAGCTCACTGTGTACTCTGTAAACAGTAATAAACCGCTCACTGTGTACTCTGTAACGGTAATAAACCGCTCACTGTGTACTCTGTAAACCGTAATAAACAGCACTCTGTACTCTGTAACGGTAATAAACAGGACTAATGACTCTAGAGCTGGGGTTTGGGCTGGGCTACAGAGTGAAAGCTAGACAATGGCAACTCATTTTATTATAAACATTCAACAACAAAGGATCCCACTCCACAATAAATAGTGCAGAAAGAAAGTCCATTGTGTGTGTGTGTGTGTGTGTGTGTGTGTGTGTGTGTTAAAGCATCCAGAGTGTTGGCATGAAATTGTCTGTGTGACCTGTACGCTGTGCCTGAGTCCGAGGCCGTACATCTGTTTGCGAGTGCCGGTGTGTGAGTGTGCGTGTGTGTGTTTGCACTGCCCTGTGTGTGTTCGCTGGTGTGTGTGTGAACGACCAGTCCAGCGGGTCTCTGCTGCTGCTGTTGTTGTTGTTGTTGTTGCTGGCGGCAACAGGAGCATGGCGTGGCCGCACTACTCGACACCTGGCGTGGGGGTGTGGCCTCTGGCCGCGGGGCGACCTGATTGGTCCAGGTAGGGCAGAGGTGGGCCGGGCCAGGGCTCTGATGGACGCAGCGTAGTCGTCCAGGGATGGGGGGGGGCAGGGGGTGGACACGTCCTCCAGACACTCAGAGATGGTGGGCAGGAGGGGCGCGTGGAGAAGAAGCCGCTGCGGTTTCATCCTAGAACACACACACACACACACACACAACACACAGGTGAGTTAGTCAGTGCTGAAACGCCACACATAAACATACTTTGGTGTCAAGTCAAGTCAAGTGTCAAGTGTGTTTCTGTACGTGTCAAGTGAAGCAGTAATGTACAGTATGTGTGTGTCAGTGTCTATACATGTTAAGTAGTGATGTACTGTATGTGTGTGTTTGTGTGTATATGTGAGCGCAGGAGAGAGGGATGAACTCACCTATGGTGGACCAGCGAGTGTGTGTTGGTTCTGCACAGCTACTGGGTTTAGGTCCAGAGGTGTGTGTGTCCGTGAATTTCTTCAACTGAGGTTCAGCGGTAGTCCAGCAGCGTCAAGCTGACCACTGTCCAGTGACCAGTCTTGTTCAAAGGTGTGCCGTAAGAGGTCAATCGCTGTTGAGAGTGAGCCGTAAGAAGTGTTCTCTCTCTACTCCCGCAACCGCTGTTGCAGTAGGTCCAATACAGCCACGTCTGTCCTCTGAGAGATCTGTGTGTACAGTGTGTGTGTGAGGTTGCTGTCCGAGCTTGAGCGTCCAGTCGAGTGGGAGTGTGTGTGTGTGTTGTCGCACCGTAGCTCTGCTCTGAGAGGTGAGTGTGGAGCACTGGAACCAAGTCAGGCTTATATAGAGGAGCGGATGCCTGGAGAACGCCTTAGCCATAGGCAGAGCCAGCGAGGGTGTGTGTGTGTGTGTGTGTGTGTGTGTGTGTGTTCGTACATGTGCCAGAGTGGGCTAATTATAGATGAGAGCTGACCTTGCCTCTCGCTGCAGGAAATGTGTGTGTGCTGGACTGAGGGTGTACAGGAAGTGTGTTTGTGTGTGTGTGTGTTTGTGTGTGTGTGTGTGTGTGTGTGTGTGCAGGCATAGAAGGGCGGAGGTGTGTGTGAGTGTGGGGTGGAGGGGCTTCCCTCATTGTTGCAGCTGTGCTGCTATGTTTACAATTCACCAACAATAAGGGCCTGGGATCACTGGTCCCACCTATCACACACACACACACACATACACACACACACACACACACACACACAAATATGTGCGAGCGTGCGCTCAGACACAGCACTGGAAAATATGCCTACATCGGTAGAGCGATATAGAAACATTGTGTGTGCTGGGTTGCTGTGTTTGCTTTTAGGACTTTCAGAGAGTTTTCCCAAAGCCACTCATGTTGTCTTGCTGATTTAGATGTAAGCTGTCAAGGACTGTTTTTAGTCAATATCACACACCTTTCTGGCCACCCCACCACAAAGGCCTGCCTGATCATGGAGCACTGCACTGATGGTTGTCCTTCTGGAAGGTTCTCCCATCTCCTCAAAGGCCTAAAGGAGTGCTTCACTGATGACTATCTTTCTGGAAGGTTCTCCCATCTCCTCAAAGGCAGGACTAGTGGAGCACTGCTCCTGGAAGGTTGACCCATGTAGGTTGACCCATGTAGGTTGACCCATGTAGGTTGACCCATGTAGGTTGACCCATGAAGGTTGACCCATGTAGGTTGACCCATGTAGGTTGACCCATGTAGGTTGACCCATGAAGGTTGACCCATGTAGGTTGACCCATGCAGGTTGACCCATGTAGGTTGACCCATGTAGGTTGACCCATGAAGGTTGACCCATGTTACAGTCAGCCAATGCAACACAATGACAACCAAACGTCACAAAGCTTGTATATCTAGGGGTATTTATTACAAAAAGGATAATAATACAAATAACGAGTTTTAAGGAAAAACGGGGGAAAAGGCAATAAACATAGTAGAAACAACGGTGAAGGAAGCTTCTCCCATCAACACAAAGGCCTAACTGGTGGAGGGCTCCTTCTGGAAGGTTCTCCCTTCTCCTGACAGGCCTTATTGATGGAACGCATCACTGACGGCATTCCTTATGGAATGTTCTCACTGGATAGTGACCAGAGCCATATAAAGAGAGAGTTGCGACAACTCCATTGACGCTAATGTTCCATATACAATAGTTCCCGGAAGTTAGGATCAAACACTAATAGCGTTCTCATTAAAAGACGGTTATTCTAACGAACAGTCAATCGCTTCCGGGAACTATTTGAACTATTTGAAGTTACACAAACCACGTCACAAACCGAATTTTCTGTACCCGGGTTGTCGCAACTCTCTCTTTATATGGCTCTGATAGTGACCATTGGGTGCTTGGTTACCTGCCTGACCAAGGCCCTGCTCCTTTGTCCCAAGCGTGTAAACAGGAGTGTGCTCTTCCTAATTGTGTCCAGTGAATTCAGTAAGACACAGGACAGCTCAACCTCCAGTAGTACACATCTCAAGGGTCCTAATTGTGTCCAGTGAGTTCAGTAAGACACAGGACAGCTCAACCTCCAGTAGTAAACATCTCAAGGGTCTTAATTGTGTCCAGAGAAGTCAGTAAGACACAGGACAGGTCAACCTCCAGTAGTAAACATCTCAAGGGTCTTTGATAAGTAAATGTTCAGAGGTCCCTATATGAAAAATAACTACTATAGAAAGCTTATTGTATTTCTAAGTGGTTTTTTTTTAACCTTCCTGTTGTGTTTGTTTCACGTTTATCCAAATATCGAACCCCAAATGAAAATTATCAAAATGTGTTTTGTATGTTCAGATATCCTGTGTTAACCGTGGATTATCCTGTGGAACTACTCCTGGAGTTGACCAGAGTGTCATGACTTAATATAACAAATATGTGTGTGTGTGTGTGTGTGTGTGTGTGTGTGTGTGTGTGTGTGTGTGTGTGTGTGTGTGTGTGTGTGTGTGTGGCCCTGTCTCCACTCCTTGTGCCAGTGCATATGTTATGCTATGGTACCTTGCTCAGCATTTTCTAGTAGTGACCTCACACACATCCACATACTGTTAGGTCACCGTCATATCTACAGTACAAGGTCTCACACCCAGACCCACATATACATGCATGCTCAAATCCCACACCTCACACATACACACATACACACACTGATTAAGGCATGACCACACACACACACACACACACACACACACACACACACACACACACACTCTGAGCCATGACTTAGCTTTGGAGGGAGTCAGGTCACCAGGAGCAGGCCGCACCCACAGACAGTTTTCCGGAGATTTCCGGATTCTTTGGCTGCACTGGTGGAGAACTGCATGGAGACCGCTGCCTCTCAGCACGTACTCATGGAACAGAAATGTGTGTGTGTGTGTGTGTGTGTGTGTGTGTGTGTGTGCTCTATGTGTGTGTGTGTGTATGTGTATATGTATGTGTGTACTCTATGTGTGTGTGTGTGTGTGTGTGTGTGTGTGTGTGTGTGTGTGTTTGTATATGTGGGTGTGTACTTGGCACGTGAATGTGAGAACATTTTAGCGTGTCTGCATATGTGATGCTATATGTGTGTGTTTATAGGGTCGTGGGCACGTGTCAGTGATAATGTATTTAGCATAACCCTATTGATATTGATGTACTTGTATGTGTACGTGTGTGTGCGTGTACGTTTGTGTGTGTGTGTGTGTGCGCTGCAGACACGCACGTAGTCATTGGAAACAAAGGAGAACAGGCGCCAGAAGGAAGAGCTCCTCCTGATAAAAATCATTAGTCACTGTGGTGATCATTAGTGCAGTTTATTAGCTTAATCTCACTGCGGTGATCATTAGTGCAGTTTATTAGGTTAATCTCACTGCGGTGATCACTATTGCAGTTTATTAGGTTAATCTCACTGCGGTGATCATTATTGCAGTTTATTAGGTTAATCTCACTGCGGTGATCATTAGTGCAGTGATCATTAGTGCAGTTTATTAGGTTAATCTCACTGCGGTGATCATTAGTGCAGTTTATTAGGTTAATCTCACTGCGGTGATCATTAGTGCAGTTTATTAGGTTAATCCCACTGCGGTGATCATTAGTGCAGTTTATTAGCTTAATCTCACTGCGGTGATCATTATTGCAGTTTATTAGCTTAATCTCACTGCGGTGATCATTAGTGCAGTTTATTAGGTTAATCTCACTGCGGTGATCATTAGTGCAGTTTATTAGGTTAATCTCACTGTGATCATTATTGCAGTTTATTAGGTTAATCTCACTGTGATCATTGTTGCAGTTTATTAGGTTAATCTCACTGTGATCATTATTGCAGTTTATTAGGTTAATCTCACTGTGATCATTATTGCAGTTTATTAGGTTAATCTCACTGCGGTGATCATTATTGCAGTTTATTAGGTTAATCTCACTGCGGTGATAATTATTGCAGTTTATAGGTTAATCTCACTGCGGTGATCATTATTGCAGTTTATTAGGTTAATCTCACTGCGGTGATCATTAGTGCAGTTTATTAGGTTAATCTCACTGCGGTGATCATTAGTGCAGTTTATTAGGTTAATCTCACTGTGATCATTAGTGCAGTTTATTAGGTTAATCCCACTGCGGTGATCATTAGTGCAGTTTATTAGGTTAATCTCACTGCGGTGATCATTAGTGCAGTTTATTAGGTTAATCTCACTGCGGTGATCATTAGTGCAGTGATCATTAGTGCAGTTTATTAGGTTAATCTCACTGCGGTGATCATTAGTGCAGTTTATTAGGTTAATCTCACTGCGGTGATCATTAGTGCAGTTTATTAGGTTAATCCCACTGCGGTGATCATTAGTGCAGTTTATTAGCTTAATCTCACTGCGGTGATCATTATTGCAGTTTATTAGCTTAATCTCACTGCGGTGATCATTAGTGCAGTTTATTAGGTTAATCTCACTGCGGTGATCATTAGTGCAGTTTATTAGGTTAATCTCACTGTGATCATTATTGCAGTTTATTAGGTTAATCTCACTGTGATCATTGTTGCAGTTTATTAGGTTAATCTCACTGTGATCATTATTGCAGTTTATTAGGTTAATCTCACTGTGATCATTATTGCAGTTTATTAGGTTAATCTCACTGCGGTGATCATTATTGCAGTTTATTAGGTTAATCTCACTGCGGTGATAATTATTGCAGTTTATAGGTTAATCTCACTGCGGTGATCATTATTGCAGTTTATTAGGTTAATCTCACTGCGGTGATCATTATTGCAGTTTATTAGCTTAATCTCACTGTGATCATTATTGCAGTTTATTAGGTTAATCTCACTGCGGTGATAATTATTGCAGTTTATTAGCTTAATCTCACTGTGATCATTATTGCAGTTTATTAGGTTAATCTCACTGTGGTGATAATTATTGCAGTTTATTAGCTTAATCTCACTGTGATCATTATTGCAGTTTATTAGGTTAATCTCACTGCGGTGATAATTATTGCAGTTTATTAGCTTAATCTCACTGTGATCATTAGTGTAGTTTATTAGGTTAATCTCACTGCGGTGATCATTAGTGCAGTTTATTAGGTTAATCTCATTGCGGTGATCATTAGTGCAGTTCATTAGGTTAATCTCACTGCGGTGATCATTATTGCAGTTTATTAGCTTAATCTCACTGCGGTGATCATTATTGCAGTTTATTAGGTTAATCTCACTGCGGTGATCATTAGTGCAGTTTATTAGGTTAATCTCACTGCGGTGATCATTAGTGCAGTTTATTAGGTTAATCTCACTGCGGTGATCATTATTGCAGTTTATTAGGTTAATCTCACTGCGGTGATCATTAGTGCAGTTTATTAGGTTAATCTGATTTTAAATTTGATTCATCTGATTTTTTTATCCACTACAGTATGTGTGTGTGTGTGTGTGTGTGTGTGTTCTCCATGAAAGCTTTACTGTAAATGCCTGACTCCTGTTTGTCCTCATGGGGCAGGAGAAGAACCAGCTGATTGTGGAGGGTCTACTCAACATCTGTTGGGGTCTAAAGCGTCCAATCAGGCTTCAGATGTATGATGACAACCAGCGATTCCACTACAACCACTCTACAATGTGGCCATCTCACCTCTCCAATAGGTGTGTGTGTGTGTGTGTGTGTGTGTGTGTGTGTGTGTGTGTGTGTGTGTGTGTATGTGTGTGCGTGTCTCGGGGTATTTTTCATTCACCATTAATCAAGATTAAGAAGTGTATGCTTGTAAGGTGTAGGTCTCTAAGCAGTGTATATTGTGTGTGTGTGTGTGTGTGTGTGTGTGTGTGTGTGTGTGTGTGTGTGTGTGTGTGTGTGTGTGTGCGCACACCTGTAGCTTGGCAGTAGGTTTCTTAGTAGTGAGTGTGTGTGTGTTTGAAAGAGATAGTTTGTGTGTGTGTGAGTGTTTATTTGTGCGCCTAGTTTGGTTGTAGGTCTCTTAATAGTGTGTTTGTGTGTTTGTGTGTGTGTGTGTGTGTGTGTGTGTGTGTGTGTGTGTGTGTGTGTGTGTGTGTGTGTGTGTGTGTGTGTGTGTGTGTGTGTGTATGTGTGTGTGTGTATCGTGTCTGTTCTTTTTTAGGAATGAGCAGCTCTGCTGCACTACCATGCCCTCTCTGGAGTCCAACAACAACACTCCTGACCTCACCACATCAGAGCCTAGTGTGTATTTTACACCTGATCTCACCACATCAGAGCCTAGTGTGTATTTTGGAATGCCTCATGGGTCCACTTTTGGGCCACTGACAATTTTATCTGTGTGTGAGAGGTGTGTGTGTGGGGGGGGGGGGGGTGGGGGGGGGCTCTGTGTGTTTTCACTTTCCAAATCACTGCTGCTTTGGGCTTAAAGTGTGTGAAATGTTGCTCTGCTCAGACATGGCTTTTGTGGGAAAGCTGACTGTACCCACCCTGTTGTATTGTTCCCTCAGGAAGTAGCAGACAAAGCCTGTTCAAGCCCATCATGTCTACTGGCAGCCAGTGTCCCATTTATGCTTACGCTAGGCACTTGGATAGCCACAAATGTTCTAGTGAGACACTTCAATAATGTTCCAGTTACAAACACCTATGGACATCTACTGTAAAGAATAATGGCCGCCATAATGGTCGACAGAGGTCAGAGGTCGCCAAACGGAATGAGACAGAGCCAAAGTTTTTTCATCCACAAAGTCAATACTTTGATACATTAACATTTTGATACAACAAAATACAACAAGACACTTCCAGGCCTCTAGAAGACACCAACAACAACAAAACACCAACAAAACACCTTTATCTTAAATGTAAAAGTTTAGTCCAGTTTAGTCTAAAGGCTTAGTTCCCAAAACCGTTATGTGCTAGTTGTGTCAGGTTTTGTGAGAATGCTACTTGAATAGCTAACTGAAGCGAGTAGGCTATAGCTGATGAGGGATAGCTGAAGGGAGCATGTGGCTGATGCTGGATCCTCTGTCCTCTGTAGCCTCTTTAGATATGTAAATAGGCCTACTGTAGATAGACA
>NC_085011.1:5169626-5252126 GCF_963854185.1 Sardina pilchardus | reverse complement strand
GAATATTTACCATGAGAAAAGAAAGAAAGAAAGAAAGAAAGAAAGATAGGTCAAAGCCAAGCTCACTATAATATACTCAGGACTAACTAAGACACAAACACACCCACACACACAAAGAGAGCTAGAAAGAGAGACACTTAAACATATCATTCACTTATGTACTGCTGATTTGAACAGATACTGCACATATCAGGTAAGCTAGCAATTTCAGTCTAGAAGCTCCAGCATAGCACCACCCATTTATAAAGAATGTTACATTTCTACTTATTCAGTCCTTTCTGTATGGCATTTCTTGAAATAAATATATTGATTTATTACATTGACTGGTTCAGATGTTGCTTTACAAATGAAATTGTGGATCCCAAGGCATTCTAGACTGATTGGGAATGTTTAACCAGTAGAGAATGTTGAAGTGTTGTGGTAGAATCAGAGTACTCTGTTCCATTCATAAAGAATGTTCAGTACATATTGTTACACAAGTCACAGGCCGCCACTACAAACATAAATATAGCCAAATGTAAAAAAAATAAAACAGAGGTCCAGAGGTCCAGTGCAAAGAGGACACAAGCCAGTATAATGTGCGCTTGTGATCATGGGTTCTTAAAATAGCCCTGTTGAGTTGATGCCTCCCCTGTGTCGGGCACGTCGAGTTTTTGACCCGGGCCTTTCCGTGCCTCGATGGCGGGTAGCAGGTCATGTGACAGGCTGAGTGAGCTGCTCTTCTCCTGTGGTCCCAGGATCCTCTGCTGCAGCGGATTGAGCTGCTCTTCTCCTCCTGTGCTCCCAGGATCCTCTGCTGCAGCGGATTGTTGCCTTTGTTTGCACGAAGAGACACAATCATGGGCGACTTCCTGCGACGGCTGGACGAGGGTCAGATGAGCGTGTGCTGAGTCCCGTTCCCACGGATACGACTAGGAGCCCGCAGACGAGACCGCCCTCTCTCTTTCAATGTCATTTAATTATACTACTTTATACTTTTTTAACTATTTTAATTATTGTTCTTTATGCTTTTATTTACTTTTTTTTTTTTTGTTTTGCTTTTGTTTGTGTAAAGTACATTGAATTAACCCTGTGTGTGAAATGTAAATAATCTCGCCTTGCCTTTCCGCTCAACAGAAACACCTAAATATCCACCTCTTTCCTTAACCCGGAAATATGTATCGTTGCGATGGTTACGATACTGTTTTCAACTTCCGTTCATTCTGTTAACATGTGCGTTCTCCATAGCAAACTAGGTTATGCCTCAACTTAGATTTCGTTCGAAATGTTGACAATTCTGCCCTCAGCATGTATATACTGCATCACATATAACCGATATAAAATAGAAATGTTGACTTTTATATGCGTTATGATATGTTAAGCACCGTAAACCGTCACGTTAAAACAGATACAATGCAGCTTCGCCGGAAATAGAAAACCGTCTCGGTGTCATGGCGACCCCCATTGTTGGGCTGCGGAATATCGTGGATACTCTAGCAACACACACCCCTATACCTCAACACATTCTCTTTTACCTCAACACATTTAAAGGCTACACTCTCCTACATACATCACTGATTTGAGTTATAAGATAGACAGCGCCCTCTGCTGGTACTCTGTTGAAAGACCAAGCATAATATTCTTCACTCGCATAGGCCTTCATTTATGAAACGTGCGCAGGCCTGCGACATAAAACAGGCGCATACACTTATTTCCACGCAAAGCATGGCATATATCAATTTGAACGTGATCGTGGTGGCTACGCTCGAATCACGTCGAGTCTCAACTCGTGTACGCGAGTTTTTCAGGCGGCATAGCACCGTACCTGCGCACACACACACACACACATATACACACACACACACACACACACATACATAGGGATATCCGTTTTTACAAATAAATAGTAATACATGTGTGTATTGTGTTATTGGATTTTGGGGCAAGAGTTCTTGGGGAAACAGGATATGGTGAGAGAATATGGAATATGTTGGGTGTGCTTGTGCTTGTCTTTTTCAGAAACATTATTTTCCCCCACACTTTTTGGACTGATGTGGATTCTTATTTGCTCACAAACTCTCCACTTACAGAGAAAATTCATTCAGTGGGCGTGATGCCGGCGCGCATTTCCGGTTATTAGGAGCGATCAGAATACAGTTTCCCACATGTCAGAATGACCTCTCTTCCTAGATGCTTTAATGCAAATAAATCGATATGAACAAACGAATGCTTGTCACTGTAGAGGCTACCACTAACCGCGCGCTATATTTTGCGTATAGATATTCATGCTTTGGACGCGCAATTCAGAATCAAAACAAGACGGTGCCAATTGCAGCGGCAGCACCTGTTGGTTCGCGTGTGGTGGTGGCCTGAACTACCCAGGTGAGGTAAGGTGAGGTGACTCATCCAGAAATGTGCATATGCTGCTTCGGACGTATATATGTCATGATTTTCTGTACCTTCGGAGTAGTAGTGGCTTGAAGCACATATCGAAGTTTCAGTGTCAGACTACCATCACTAGTTTCGAGTAGGCTTACAAGTTTAACTGAACTATTCATTTCCCATCCGTCGTCTGCTGCGAAAACCGACGCGTTAGACTTGCAATGGCTCTTCCCAGTCTCGATGCTAAAATTGTTATAGTTGGGTGCGGGATCTCCGGGATTGGTGCTGCGCTGAAACTCACCAAGCATGGGTTTCGGAATGTCCGTATTGTCGAGGCAACGGGTAGGAGCGGTGGAAGAATACGAACGGGCAAATTTGGTGAGTTTTTGGAGACAGTTGGTATCCTAATAATTTACTGAGGCTATTTTACGAAAGATGCGTACGATAGTTATATCACCTGATTGAGACATTACAATGCTGCTTATTGTTAGTGCGTTTTACTGTGGTTAGTTTTACAAATATTAAATATGACAGAAGTTGTCTATGAATGTTATTCATGGCGCAGTACTGATTCATTTGCCAAATAATGTGGACCTGCTCTATAAGCACCTTATGTCTATTTGGAATTGTTTTAACTACTGTTTTAGTCTATTGAACTTAAAATGTAGCTGGGTACTCATGAACATATGTCTCTTACAGCTATATTTTGAATGGCCTGTGAAGACCCAGTGGTTTTCCTGTCAGGCCCACTTGGTAATGAAGTTGAATAGCCCTGGTGTGGTGACGAGTGCTCCTATATCATGCCTTTGTCTGTGTCCAGGTAGCAGCATTGTGGAGATGGGGGCCGCCTGGGTCCACGGGCCGTCCCAGGAGAACGCCGTGTTCCGGCTGGCCTGCCAGTACAACCTGCTGGACCCGGAGTCCATGACGGAGGAGAACCAGGCCATAGACGTGGGCGGCAATCTTCCCTTGGTGCCCAGCTTCCTGCGCAGCTCGGGGGGTGCTGTGTCGGCGGAGAGTCTGGCGCCCGCCCTGGAGCTCTTCTACCAGGTAATCGAGCAGACGCAGGGCTTAACCCAGGCAGGCGAGCCCGCGGGCAGCGTGGGGGAGTACTTTAAGGCAGAGTTCACCCGCCTGGCAGAGGAAGAGTGGCGTGGGGAGGAAGAGGGCACGCGAAAACTGAGGATGGCGCTCGCCACCTCAGTGATGAAGGCCCAGTGCTGTTTGACTGGAACACACAGCATGGACACTGTGTGGCTGGGGATGTTTGGAGTCTACCGGACGCTACCTGGACTCGACTGCACCTTCCCCAGGTGAGCATACACAGACACAGACACGCATAAGGTGGGGCTTGGGGCATTTGGACTCTACCGGATAGTGCCTGGACTCAACTGCACACTCACACACACACACTTCTTTTCCCCCCTGTGTAGATTACTTCAAGAAGCACCATGACACTTTCCTGAGGCCCCCATTACCGCTGCACAAGCTGCACACCGTCCAGAGGATGGGCTTTGGCACCGTCAACAAGATATACCTGGAGTTCCAGGAGCCCTTCTGGGACCCAGAGACCGAGGCCATCTACCTGCTGTGGGAGGAGGAGGTGCAGCTGGCAGACACGGTGCCCAACATACACAAAGACTGGGTCCGCAAGCTCTTCGGCTTCACAGTAATGGAACCTACCGAGAGGTACACACACACACACACACACACACACACACACACACACACACACACACACACACACACACACACGGTGCCCAACATACACACAGACTGGGTCCGCAAACTCTTCGGCTTCACAGTGCTTAAACCTACCGAGAGGTACACACACACACACATACACACACACACACACACACACACACACACACACACACACACACACACACACACACACAGTGCCCAACATACACAAAGACTGGGTCCGCAAGCTCTTCGGCTTCACAGTAATGGAACCTACCGAGAGGTACACACACACACACACACACACGCACACACACACAGTGCCCAACATACACACAGATTGGGTCCGCAAGCTCTTCGGCTTCACAGTAATGGAACCTACCGAGAGGTACACACACACACACACACACACACACACACACACACACACACACACACAGTGCCCAACATACACAAAGACTGGGTCCGCAAGCTCTTCGGCTTCACAGTAATGGAACCTACCGAGAGGTACACACACACACACACACACACACACACACACAGTGCCCAACATACACAAAGACTGGGTCCGCAAGCTCTTCGGCTTCACAGTAATGGAACCTACCGAGAGGTACACACACACACACACACACACACACACACACACACACACACACACACACACACACACACACACACACACACACACACACACACACACACACACACACACAGTGCCCAACATACACAAAGACTGGGTCCGCAAGCTCTTCGGCTTCACAGTAATGGAACCTACCGAGAGGTACACACACACACACACACACACAGTGCCCAACATACACAAAGACTGGGTCCGCAAGCTCTTCGGCTTCACAGTAATGGAACCTACCGAGAGGTACACACACACACACACACACACACACACACAGTGCCCAACATACACAAAGACTGGGTCCGCAAGCTCTTCGGCTTCACAGTGCTTACACCTGCCGAGAGGTACACACACACACACACACGCCTGCACACAGTGTCGCTCAACATACGTACACACTGAGCCTGCAAAGTCTTTGGCTTCACCATGCTCAAGCCAACAAGACACGCACATACACACTGCCATCCAAAGTGCTTACACACTGGGTCTGCAAGCTCTTTGGTTTTACCATGCTCAAGCTTACGCATACAAAAAAAGCTGCTATCTTTGAGATCCGGTACACAGTTTGATTTTTGCAACCCCAGGAGCTAACTTACTAACTTAATGGCAAGTTGCATCGCAAGTTAGCTCTGGGGTAGCAAAAATCAAAGGCTTCCGCCTTCACCTTCGGAGATCACAGTATCCACTCGAAGGGAGAGGACAAAAGTGTGTTCCGGAAAACGCCTGCCTTTCCAATTTTGTCGTGAGAGTTTTGTTTCGTGAGAGTTTAACAGGTGTGATAATTCCAAACCCTCATGTTATTTTTTGCATAGTAAAAGTCTCAAGATGCCGGATCTCCTCATATGGGCAGAGATGGTAGCTCTTGTATAGGCGAGCTTCAGAGGTCTATAGACAAAACATTCTAAATTAGATGTGAACAAAAGGTGGCCGTTTAAATTCCGCATATACTGTATGCTTCATGTCTGAATGTCTGTTACCGTCAGAAATTTGCCAAGCAATTGTCAGAAAATGTGCAGAAAACCTGAAAACAGCTTTTTTGTGTTTCTCACAGGTATGGACATGTTCTGTGTGGCTGGATGGCTGGTCATGAATCTGAACATATGGAATCCCTCTCTGAGACAGAAGTTCTGAACACGGTCACTCAAGTGCTGCGCAGGTTTACAGGTAGTGCACACTGACTGACATACTGTACTGCATGCACACATACTGACTGTTTGACTGTATGACTAAGTGTTCAGTGGATAAATTGGTACCTCCAATGTGCCCATTTTATGAGTATAGAATAAGTATACTGTATATACTCTTTTGAAATTTGGTCTGTGCATTCATCCCAATCCGTAAATTAGTGAATTAGTGAACAGTACACAGTGAGGTGAAGCACACACTAACAGTACACAGTGAGGTGAAGCACACACTAACCCGGAGCAGTGAGCAGCCCCCATTTGGTGCTTAAACGTATAGGGATTACGTCGTCTAAAACCTACGACACTTGTGAACCTGCGTGCGTGCGTGCGTGCGTGTCTTTATCTGGAAGCGCAAGTGTCCCCTTTATCCCTGGTTTTGCACATTATGGATTAATACTTCTGCTACTGTTGGACACTCCATTTAAGCTTGTCATGATACTTATCCTACCTGTCAATCCAAATAAGGAATTCAAATGTGTGTATTGTAGGTATCCCAACAGTGAGTCCCAGTAGGATGTTGCGCTCTCAGTGGTTCCATGACGAATTCACCTGTGGCGCCTACTCTTACCTGGCTACCGGCTGCTCTGCTCAAGACAATCAACACCTGGCCGAACCACTGCCTACAGAGCACACACACTCCAAGGTAAGGATACACACACACACACACACACACACTTCACCTGTGACTCCTACTCTTGCCTGTTTCCGGCTGCTTTGTATGATATACTGTATACAACATCTGACAGAACCACTGCCTACAGAACACACACATGCACACACCAGGCTAAGGAGACATTGAAACACACACACACAAACACTTTGGGTCAGTAAGCTCTATTTACTGTATTAAGGTAAGGAGGCACACAGAACACACACACTCCAGGATACAGAGACACCCACACAGATGACGAATAATTCCACACACACACACACACTTCACCTTTGACTTCCACTCTTACCTGTCCTCTGGCTGCTCCGCTCGAGACTTACACCACCTGGCACACACACTCTAGGGCAGAGGTTCTCAACCTTTCTGGGACAAAGGCGCACCAAAGTTCAAATTACTGTAAAACAGGCCCCAGCCGTGGCGCAACTGGCTGGGGCACCTGCACCGCACGCCGGCGACCCGGGTTCGATTCCCGCCCCGAGGTCCTTTCCGGATCCCACCCTGACTCTCTCACCCATTCGCTTCCTGTCTCTCTCTACTGTCCTGTCAACATTAAAGGCACAAAAAAGCCAAAAAAAATATACTTAAAAAAAAAAAAAAAAAATACTGTAAAACACCAAGGGACATAGGCCTACTTATACAGTAGTTGCTGATTATGGGGAATGTCCCATACACATTATTATTATTATTATTATTATTATTATTATTATTATTATTATAAGCTGTTACCAGGGATATTTATTCTCACATACCCATATTTATTCTGTACATACAGTTTTTTGTTGCTACTGTATATCAGGCAGCTAAAAATGTTGCGTACATGAACACGCCTTAAATTTGGCAATTGCAGCATTACCTACACCTTGGAACAGGTTGAAACAAGCAATCGCCCACTCACTCTAGAATCAACATGTTAATTAATGATTGTGTGTGTGTGTGTGTGTGTGTGTGTGTGTGTGTGTGTAGCCCCTGCAGGTGTTGTTTGCTGGTGAGGCCACTCACGACACTTTCTTCTCCACTGCCCACGGAGCTCTGGAGTCCGGCTGGAGAGAGGCGGAGAGACTCATCACGCACTACACTCTAAAAAAAAACTTGGTTCAAACAGCACAATTTTAACCCAACCACTGGGTAAATAGTGGTCGCACCCAAGTTGGGTTATTCACTGGGTTACCATCACGCACTACTCAAAGTCTTCCTCTTAATCCCCCTGTCTTCTCTCCTCCAGAGCTGCAAAAAATGGCTTGTCTAATAAAATCTAATCAAGTGTTTTAAACTTATCAAGACAAAAAAACTAGTTTGTATTGTTTTTAGTATGGAAACACTTACCTAGTGCTTTCTTTTGATATAATTTCACTCAATTTAAGAAACGTTTGTCTTATTTTAAGTCAATTCTTCCTGAAAATAAGCAAAATTATCTGCCAGTGCAGTAAGTGAATTTGTCGTAAAACATACAAATTTATCTGCCAGTTCAGTAAATGAAATTATCTTGATACGACTCCTTAAAATAAGTCAAAGTCTTCTTAAATTAAGTGAAATTATCTTTTGAGAGAGCGCTTGGTAAGTATTTTCATACTTAAAACAATACCAAATAGATTATTTACCTTAATATAAGATAATTACACTTGGTTAGATTTCATTTTTTGCAGTGAACTGAGTCTTAAAGGCCCCTAGCCCGTTGTGCTCGCCGACCACAAGTCGGTCATTTGTGTAGAATCTCCAGCTATGATTCAGCTGTTATAAAAGTAGGTGGTAGGCCACCTCCCCTGAGCTCCAATCAGAACAGAGCCTTAGCCATAATGCTTGCTCACCATGAGTCAGCAGTTGCCAAAGTCTGTTGTTTGTGTAGATTAAAATATTCTTTTATGATTCAACTGTTCTAAAAGTCTGAACGTGTATTTTTGTTATCATTGACACTGATTACGTGATCCATTTCAATTGCACTAAAAACAAAGTCTGTTTTGTTCAAAGAAATAATATTTGATGATGTATGAAAGTAGCCTATCAGAACAGAGCCTTAGCCATAATGCTTGCTCACCATGAGTCAGCAGTTGCCAAAGTCTGTTGTCTGTGTATTAAAATATCCTTTTATGATTCAGCTGTTCTAAAAGTCTGAACGTGTATTTTTGTTATCATTGACACTGATTACGTGATCAATTTCAATTGCACTAAAAACAAAGTCTGTTTTGTTCAAAGAAATAATATTTGATGATGTATGAAAGTAGCCTATCAGAACAGAGCCTTAGCCATAATGCTTGCTCACCATGAGTCAGCAGTTGCCAAAGTCTGTTGTTTGTGTAGATTAAAATATCCTTTTATGATTCAGCTGTTCTAAAAGTCTGAACGTGTATTTTTGTTATCATTGACACTGATTACGTGATCCATTTCAACTACACTAAAAACAAAGTCCATATTCTGTTTTGTTCAAAGAAATAATATTTGATGATGTATGAAAGTAGCCTATATAGATTATTTACCTTAATATAAGATCATTACACTTGGTTAGATTTCATTTTTTGCAGTAACTGAGTCTTAAAGGCCCCTAGCCCTTTGTGCTCGCTGACCACGAGTCAGCAGTTTGCCAAAGTCGGTCATTTGTGTAGAATTTCCAGCTATGATTCAGCTGTTATAAAAGTAGGTGGTAGGCTACTCTCCCTGAGCTCCAATCAGAACAGAGCCTTACCCATAATGCTTGCTCACCATGAGTCAGCAGTTGCCAAAGTCTGTTGTTTGTGTAGATTAAAATATCCTTTTATGATTCAGCTGTTCTAAAAGTCTGAACGTGTATTTTTGTTATCATTGACACTGATTACGTGATCCATTTCAATTACACTAAAAACAAAGTCCATACTCTGTTTTGTTCAAAGAAACAATATTTGATGATGTATGAAAGTAGCCTATAGCCTACACACCTTGATTGTAGGTGGTACTCTCCCTGTTTGCCTCCATACGTGAGCTCCAATCAGAACAGAGCCTTAGCCATAATGCTTGCTCACCATGAGTCAGCAGTTGCCAAAGTCTGTTGTTTGAGTAGATTAAAATATCCTTTTATGATTCAGCTGTTCTAAAAGTCTGAACGTGTATTTTTGTTATCATTGACACTGATTACGTGATCCATTTCAATTACACTAAAAACAAAGTCTGTTTTGTTCAAAGAAATAATATTTGATGATGTATAAAAGTAGCCAGGCCTACACACCTGATTTTCTAGCCTATAAAAAAATAATGAATATAAGTTGAGGTGAGATAAACATCAGAGATGCTTTAGCTACAAGCAGAAACTGCTTGGGCTGCTAGAATGGTATTGTAAAAGGATTAAAAAAATTATGGAACTCCATAATGAGTGGTCTAAGATTCCACCAAGTTGAGAACCCTTCTGCATCATCAGCAGGTGTCTCAGGTTCACTAGCGTTTCGCCCCTTAGCCTGTACGTTTCGCCTGAGTGGGGCAGCAAAGGGTGATTAACCTTCACCTGCAGAAGGTTTCCAACTGTGGGCTCTCTTTAACCACAGCCACCTTGAACTGGTCTCAGCCACCAGGCCTATTTCCTTAATGGCTTGCTTCAAGTGCCTCGGTTCCAGGCCGAGCTTCTGCAGGAAGTATCGCACTGATGTTGCTGGGGAACCTCAGCAACCTACTTCAATGGGAAAGGTGCTTGCATTCCACCCTTTGATGACGGCCTCGTCCACCAGATCCTGGTATTTTGCTTTTTTCAGTTGGTGTGATATTACAAGCCTGTCTTCCCAAGGTACTGTGAGCTCAGCTAGTACGATGGTTTTGGTACTCCTAGATATCAGTACCATATCAGGGCGGAGTGAGGTCACTGCGATCTCTTGTGGGAAAATGAGTTTCCTTCTCAGGTCCACCTGCAACTCCCAGTCAGATGCATGTTGCAAAATAGAAGATGGATTCTTCGCTGTTGTCTTTGTCGTGGGGGCCTGGTCACCTTGGAAATGGAAATTAGTGGCTGCAGGGGTAGGTGCCTGGTTCTTATTGGCCCTGGCTTTCTGGGACTCCACCCATTTGGCAATTTCCGTTAGTACCTTGTCGTGCCTCCACCTGTATCGACCGTCTCCCAGTGCTTTTGGACACCCTGTCAAGATGTGGTTCAGTGTGCAAAATACTGCACCACATTGCGTGCATGATGAGCTTTCTTCCTTCCCCCAGATCTTTAAATTACTTGGAGTCGGCAAGAGATCAGCCACAGCGCGTAGTAGAAGGTCAGCTTGCCTTGATCGGTGCTCCAAAGCTCTTTCCAGGACAACGGTCAATCGAGTGCTTGATCCCACTGCATCCACTGGCCTTGGGAGGCAAGCCCCACCGCTTTCACCCGTCTGTCCTCTTCTTCTGCCTCTTGGACTCTCTGCACCAAGAGTTCTCTCTTCCCTTCAGCGTTGGCCTTGTGTTGTAATTTCCCAGGCCCAAGCGACTTTGGCAAACAATTCCAACAATCTTTTGGTGCTTCCAGTAGGCTTCTGCCTCAACCACAGCTTCTTGCGGCTTCCACTTCCTACTGCGTTTGATGGACTTGTTGGCATGTCTGACTTTCTTGTCTTTAGACAGAAGCAGTGTGCTGACTGCTCTTGCCTTGGTGGCTTTGAATTCTTCAACCACTGATGAAACTGGCAAGCGGAGCTTTGATGTCTTACTGTACAGGTTCACCTAGCTAAAAGAAGGGGGAACCCCCAGCCATTTCCGCAGGAACTTACTGCACAGCCTCTCCATTGCTTCCACTTGTGACATGGGGAAGTCATACAATAGGAATGGCCATTGTAGTCTGGGTATAACACCGTACTGAAAGCACCATACCTTAAACCGGCCGAGCAGTTGGCTGTTGTCAACTGCCCTAAGCCAGACATTCAGTTGAGCTTTGGTGTTCCTGAGGTTGCCTATGTCTGTCGTAGATCTTGCCGAGACATCGAATCTCTTGCTCTTGAATTGTGGGGATCTCTGCCCCTTGGATGCTGAAGGTGCTTCCTGTCAGTTTCCCCTTCAGGATGCAGAGGCTTCTTGACTTTTCTGGTTTGAACTGCATTCGTGCCCATGTTGCCATCTTTTCCAGTGCGCTCAGGATCCACTGTGTTCCCTGGATTGATGGGGTCATCACGGTCACATCGTCCATGAATGCGCAGCAGGCAGGGTGTCTTGTGCCATCGTCTGCTTTGGGGCCTCTACACTGCGCCCCTCCTGCCTCTAGCAAAAGGTTCATTGCAGCCACAAACAGGACCACGGAAACCGTGCATCCTGCCATGATGCCCTTCTCTAGCCTTTGCCATTTGGTGGTAAAGTTTCCCACAGTGAACCTCATCCTAAGCCCATCCATGTGTGTCATCACTAGCTGCACCACCTCTGGTGGTACTAGGTAGTGATCCAACGCCTTTTGGATCAGCTGGTGTGGTACGCTCGGGTAGGCTTTTGCTAGATCTAGCCACACGACTGAGAGCATGTTGTTTCTACTCTTTGTCTCCTTGATGATCTGGCTAATGGCTGATGTGTGTTCTAGACATCCAGAGTACCCAGGGACTCCACCTTTTTGGACACTGGGATCGATGTACTTGTTGCTGAGCAAGTACTGTATGAGGTCAGCCTCTTAGCAACAATGGACCAGAATATCTTCCCCTCGACATCCAGTAGTGAGATCTCACGAAATTCATCTAGTGCAGCAGAATTCTGCCCTTTAGGTACTAGGGATGTTAACCGGTGACTGTTTGACCGATGGTTGACCGTATCCACGTTAGCCGACCAAAGTTGTCGCTAGTCGGTTAAAAAAAAAAAAAATAGAGGCATCTTTAAATTAGGCTAAAGACAGTGGACTAAACGCTACTACAGCTAGCCATCTCATTCCAAGAAGATCTTTTTTGTGTGAAGTTAATAAATTATCCCTCACACTCAATTTTTCACAACGCCTGCTTGTAAGCTAGGCTACGTAATAAACAAATAAAAACATTTGGCACGAGGTCACAGCGGTGGCCGGTGCGTCTTTTGCAATCTGGAAGTGCGCTGTTTTATCCATTGGTTTTATCGTGTTGCAGTCTAGGCAACTTTCAAGCTCCTTGGTTTGCAGGACTCATGTTTGGCGCTGGATTTAAAAAAGTGACGTGAGTGAAAGGGCGGCGCCGGGGCTGTGTGTATGAGCGTGGGACAGAGAGATGAGAGTTGGGAAATTGCGTGGCTTTTATTTCAAATAGCATAATTTATTTTAAACGAATCGGTTAACCGGTTTCAACCGGCTAATGAGTCTCGGTGGTCGGTCAAGAAAATGTTTAGTTTTCGCCATCCCTATTAGGTACAAAGCAACCTTCAGCAAGTGTCCAGAGCTCGGGCTCTTGCCTTTTCTTCCACAGTGTACGCAAGAGCTTGGATAACCTTTTCAGAAGATGAGGGCAGTTTTTGTAGATCTTATATGAGGTTCCTGATGGGCCTGGAGCGGATCCTGCTCTAGCTTTTTCAACAACTGCTCTCACTTCATCCATTGTAAAATCTGATATATTGAACAGGATGTTAGGTGTTGGCCTTGGCAACTGATATGGACATTCCTCCAGTGGAATGTTTCTGGAAGGGTCGCCATGTGCTGCTGCCACACTGTCCTCCACCTCTTCTTTAGAACACTTCAGCTTTCCGCTCTTGGGCTTTCCGAGAAGCTCTGTTGTAAACTGAAAAGGGTTATTGAAAAATGCCTTCCTCTTGCGACGTTTCTCCCTCTGCTTTTTCCGCATTGCCTCTGCTCTACGGAGACGCGTCAGGTTCATTCGCACCTCTTCTCGTATCTGGTTTAAAGCTGCTCTTTCTTCTTCACTCGCATTCTTCCACCTTTTCTTGAGTGTCCTTAGTACCTCCCGTACCTCGTTGATCTGACGCTGTCTCCTACTGGGACCTACTGTTGGTTTGGCAGTGCTGCCTTCCTTCACACCGAAGGTGTCGTGACATACCTGGTAAACTAATTCCACCATGGCCCTGATCTTCCTGATGGCGTCCCCTTTCAAAGTATTGTCGAGGATGATTCCCAAGTCTTTATCCAGCTGCGCCCATCTACGATCTGTCGCTGGTGGTAGATTCAAGCGTGGTTTCCTCTCGAAATCCTTCCATCTTGCGTCTTCACCCCCTCTCCTTATGCTCTGAGACAAATGCGCAGAGTGGTCCAGAGCGCTGTGGTGTGCCTCCTGGCTCTGTTCCTCTCCCGACTGACAAGCATAGCTGGCATACTCAGAGATTGACCTCTGAGACATCTCAGGTGCTTTGTGTTGCTGCAGTTGCTCTTTGCACTTGGTCTTTCTTTGGTGAATTCTGACGCCACGTCCGTTCTTAAATATTCTGCCGCAGCTAGAGCATCTTCTCTCGTCCTCGTCCACCTGTCTTGCCGCAACCATTCTCGTAGTCCTTATGCCATTGACCGGGTCTTTTACCGTGTGATCCGTCCTTGTTGGCAGATTATCCTCCCCCCCTCCTCGGTCTGCCTGGGGGTATTCTCTAGTGAGTACATGTGTGATTTCTGTAAGGCAGCGGTTATCATATAGCCTATCCCCAGTAGAGTTCTCAACGGGTCGGGTCGGCCCGAAAAACCCGACGGGTTCGGGTCAAAAAATATAAGCAGATGACTCGGGTCGGGTCGGTCCTCGGGCTTAATTTTCCGCTCAGTGAAAAAAAAAACATGTAGGCTATTAATTATCGCTGTTGTTTACCGCGAATCATCATGAATTTCCCCTTATGGATCAATAACGTATATCTATCTATCTGTAGGCTAGCCTACCGTAAAGAAAGTCTGGCTGCTGCATGAAACGTGCATGCAATCATGGAGCGGGGACAGATGTGACTCTGTGTTGGGAGATGGAAGGACAGAGCGTGCAGCAACTCGTGTGTTCTGTTCTGTTGCACCGCACCAACATTTATTAGTTGTGCAAGTTCTAAGAAGCCGTCCCCTTAAACAAAATAAAATGGCAGTAGATTGTTGCTGGGCAATAGGCTACGTCTTCGTGAATATAGCTAACAACTCATTGCCATCATATGAGTGTATGAAGTGGTTATTGAATCATGCTCGGTGGATGAATCTGCCTTTTTTATAGCAAGAACAGTAAGTTTCCCCATTTATATCATGTTTCTATTGTGGAAAATATCGTTTCACTAGGTTTTTACGTGGGCTAGGTTTGCCACTGCACATAATTGTGCCCTTAACGACCGTCCGTCTCCATAGGATAACATGGGAAAACTCGACCGCCGGCGTCGGGCCGCGGGCCGGGTTCGGGTAGATCAATCATATTTATGTGTCGGGTTACATCGGGCTCGGGCTCTGAAAGCCACGGGCCGGGTCGGGTCGGGCTGTAATTTTCAGGCCCGTTGAGAACTCTAATCCCCAGGGATGGGCACAAATACATCAAAATGTATTTCCAAATAAAATACCAAATACCCACCTTAAACATTTATCAAAATAAGCTACAACATACAGCAGCCAAAAAATTTATCAAAATAAAATACTGTATTTTTGTATTTTCGAAATACTACAAAATACTTCTTTCTAAAAGCAGGTCGTTACATTAATACTACAGGCTAAAACAGAAAAAAAGAAAGGAAAATTGCAAACTCAACTGTGAACTCAAGTCTTTGTGCTGTCATTGTGTCTCTTCAGTAGATGTCTTTAAGCACAACTAACTTCTGAAACAGTGTTGCATTTAGACAACACCTATGGGGCCTGATGATGGTATTGAACCTCAAAAAGGTTTTTGATTAGGGGATACTGGTCCAAGGATGGCAAGTCTTTTGGTCCTCTAAAACCTACGCTGCATGTGTTGTGAGTGCAATATGCCGAGAGTGGCATCACAGGGGCTTGACTATGCGAAGATGTATGCCACAGACAGAGACTTTCTGCTGCTGTAACCTGCGTTGTGTTGAACCACTGCCCCTTATTTATTTATTTATTTTTGTTAGGGGGGGGGGGGGGGGGGGCTGGAGTGTGGTGATGGCCCCTTCCTGTTCCAACATGACTGTGCACCAGTGGCACAACGCAAGGTCCATAAAGGCAGTTTGGTGTGGATGAACTTGACTGGTCTGCACAGAGTGCAGTACCTACCCAATAGAACACCGTTGGGCCGAATTACTGAGAGCCAGTCTCCTCCTCCAACATCAGTGTGTGACCTCACAAATGCGGTTCTTGAGGAATGGTCAAATAATCCCATAAACTCTCCTGAACCTTCCCAGAAGAGTTTGAAGCTGTCATAGCTGCAAAGAGTGGAGCGACACATGGGAGGTCACTTAAGATCATATGTGAGTCAAGGCAAGTGACCCAATACTTTTGGCATTATAGTGTTATTACTGTAGATAGTTAGATAGGCTCCCTTGTAAAAGAGATGTAATTATCTCAATGGGATATCACCTGGCAAAATAAAGGATAATAGATGTCATCACGGCGTCTCACAGAAAGTATTTTACAGTAATTTGAAAATACAAAAATACACACCGCTGAAGTATTTTGATACAAAATACAAAGGCATTTTCATCATCTCAATAAAATACAAATTACAAAATAGTATTTTGTATTTGAAATAGGTATTTCAAATACATGTATTAGAAATACTGCCCATCCCTGCCTATCCCACATCTTAAATAAGCCCATTCATTTTTAAAACGACTGTAATTATGAAGTTTGAATAATAGTCCGTTTGAGAAGAGGGAAGTTAACGTAGACGGCTACATGATCGAATCCCCCTGCTGTGGTTTGTTTGCGCAACTAAACAAATTTCAGAACTCCTGCCCTAAACAACTCGAATCGAATTTAAGCCCTACTACGAGTTACAAGTGGGTAGACAGCGCACTCTGCTGGTACTACTCTGTTAACATAACAAAACATACTATTTTTTTTCCTTCACTCACGTAGTGCTTCAGCTTTAGTAGGGATCCACTTCACAGCAATACAGATGTGACAAGTGAATATTTTTTCTTCACACAGGACAGAGCAACAGTATGGTAAAGGCAACATTTCCATGTTAAAGCAAATTACTACACTGATCACGTGATTACACCCGGAACTACCGTGTCAACTTTCAATTCCACAAAGTGTCAACGCTGTCGCTAGCCTGCAAAACAATTGAGGTCTGGTACAGGTTCAAAGTGCATGCATGTCGTTAACGTTTCGAGTACAAATTTAACACAACTGAACTATCCCTTTGTCATCCGTCTGCTGCAATAACCGAAGCGTTAGACTTGCAATGGCTCTTCATCTCGATGCTAAAATTGTTATAGTTGGCTGCGGGATCTCCGGGATTGGTGCTGCGCTGAAACTCACCAAGTATGGATTTCGGAATGTCCGTATTGTCGAGGCAACGGGTAGGAGCGGTGGAAGAATACGAACGGGCAGACTTGGTGAGTTTTGGAGAGAATTGGTATCCTATCAGTTACACAGTTAACCTGAAGCGGAAGTGGTGGATACAATGATTTGCTTTCTAGCCTATAATGTTGTTTTGACATGTGAATGCACGACTCCAAAGCTTTTAAAGTGCATCAGCGCAGCATATGGCGAACTAATGCATCCAGTGACATAGCAGCTTGGCAAAACTAACAGACTTGGTGTTATTTGAGGACAAGTTATCACGTGGGCGGTGTACAGGCTATGTGTCGTTTTACAATGTGCATAGTAAAACTCTAGTCTTTTATTACTACACATCTAGCAAGTGTCAACCAATGAGTAGGAATAAATGGCCTCTCTCTACATCGGAATGGATATCTAGACTAAAATAACCCCCCTATATTACCTCCTAGATAACCAGTGAAAATCGTCATGTCTGTAATAGTCCAGACTATTGCTGGTACCAGGCCAGACATTGCTGAAAAGGGAGAGGGGTCTTTTTCATCTCAAATCCGCTGGGCAGATGGTCAGTATCAGATGGACCACCGTTTGCCAGTTCTACGAGTTCTGCCATAGACCCCAAGCAAAATTCTGATACTGTATAGCGACAGCATCCCAGTATTGGGCCATGATCTGTATTGGTAGCTGGTGTTCCAGTATTGTGTTGTGTGTGTATGGTGACAGGTGGTCCTGTATCATGCCATCAGGCTTTGTCTGTGTCCTCCAGGTAGCAACATCGTGGAGATCGGTGCCAACTGGATCCACGGGCCGTCTCAGGAGAACCCCGTGTTCCGGCTGGCCTGCCACTACAACCTGCTGGACCCGGAGTCCGTGACGGAGGAGAACCAGGCGATGGACGTGGGCGGCCATCCTCCCTTCGTGCCCAGCTTCCTGCGCAGCTCGGGCGGCGCCGTGTCGCCGGAGAGTCTGGTGCCCGCCGTGGAGCTCTTCTCTCGGGTGCTGGAGCAGACGCAGGGCTTCACCCAGGGAGGCGAGCCCGTGCCCAGCCTGGGGGCGTACCTGCGGGCAGAGCTGCCGCGCCTGGCGGAGGAGGAGTGGCGCGGGGAGGCAGCGGGCACGCGAGACCTCAGGATGGCGCTCGCCACCACCCTCGTGAAGGTGGAGTGCTGTGTGAGCGGAACACACAGCATGGACGAGGTGGGGCTCGGGGCGTTCGGACTCTACAAGACACTGCCTGGACTCGACTGCACCTTCCCCAGGTGAGCACACACACACACACACACACACACACACACACACACACACACACACACACACACACACACACACACACACAGCATGGACGAGGTGGGGCTCGGGGCGTTCGGACTCTACAAGACACTGCCTGGACTCGACTGCACCTTCCCCAGGTGAGCACACACACACACACACACACACACACACACACAGCATGGATGAGGTGGGGCTCGGGGCGTTTGGACTCTACAAGACACTGCCTGGACTCGACTGCACCTTTCCCAGGTGAACTCACGCATGAGGCAGTCGATCAACTCAACTGCACACACACACACACACACACACACACAGACGCAAACACACAGTGCTGCACAAGATAAACTAATCTGAACAGCAAAGTAACACAGGTTTTCTCTTAGTTATCTTTACATCAAAATCATTAATTGTCCGTGTGTGTGTGTGTGTGTGTGTGTGTGTGTCCTCAGGGGCTTTGATGGGCTGATCGACTGCCTCATGCGTGAGCTCCCGGAGGGTGTGGTCTCTTATAACACACCTGTTCGCTGCATCCACTGGTCTGACGGCAGCGGAGCAGGCGACACACACTCTCACACACATCCTGTGCGAGTGGAGTGTGCCAATGGACAGGTCTTTCCTGCTGACCATGTTATTGTCACTGTTCCACTGGGTATGTTTTTGATCACACACACACACACACAAATGCTTTGTTTTAATGATATGGAGCAGTTTGGTATTTGTTGCTATTAGTCTTGCTAGCTAAATTAAGCAGTAGTTTGCACAGTGACTTCCCTTGGATGCTAACCCTAAAACAAAAGGAAAGAACGGTAACTAACTCGGGAGTTAATGCATTCTGCCTTGGTTTCTCTCAGGCTTATTTTTTTTTCTGAAATTGACTCTGAAACTGATATTTTTTCACATGATAAAGTAGGTCTTGAATATCCCAAAAATGACAATAACTAATTATCAACCAAAGATGACGTTCCAGCCTTTTGCTTTTGCACCGCAGTATGCTACTCTCCCGGGTCCCTGTCTACCCCCTCACCTACTGGACTATTAACATACTTCTCATTATACATATTTCATTAGTTATTCTTTCCCCCCCTGGGTAGGTTACTTGAAGAAGCACCACGACACTTTGCTGAAGCCCCCATTGCCGCTGCACAAGCTGCACACCGTCCAGAGGATGGGCTTTGGCACCAACAACAAGATCTTCCTGGAGTTCCAGGAGCCCTTCTGGGAGCCGCATGCCGAGGCCATCTACCTGCTGTGGGAGGACGAGGTGCAGCTGGTGGACACGGTGCCCAACATACACACAGACTGGGTCCGCAAGCTCTTCGGCTTCACAGTGCTTAAACCTACGGAGAGGTACACACACACACACACACACACACACACGGTGCCCAACATACTGTACACACAGACTGGGTCCGCAAGCTCTTCGGCTTCACAGTGCTTAAACCTACTGAGAGGTATACACACACACACACACACACACACACGGTGCCCAACATACACACAGATTGGGTCCGCAAGCTCTTCGGCTTCACAGTGCTTAAACCTACTGAGAGGTATACACACACACACACACACACACACACGGTGCCCAACATACACACAGACTGGGTCCGCAAGCTCTTCGGCTTCACAGTGCTTAAACCTACCGAGAGGTGTACACACACACACACACACACACACACACACACACACACACACACACACACACACACACACTGTGTCCAATGTACACACACACACTGGGTTTTCAAGCTGTACAGCTTTCACAAGCCTATAAAGAGGTACACATGCACAGACAACGTTACCCCACTGTGTGTGTGTAACGTCAGGGTTTCTGACGTGGTTTTGTCTGTGTGTGTGTGTGTGTTTTTCACAGGTATGGACATGTTCTGTGTGGCTGGATCGCTGGTCATGAATCTGAACATATGGAATCACTCTCTGAGACAGAAGTTCTGAACACGGTCACTCAAGTGCTGCGCAGGTTTACAGGTAGTGCACACGGACATATGCACACACACACTGATATGCACACACTGTGCCCACAGCCCCACACTAAGTGTTAGGTGGATACATCTTCAATGTGCCCATTTGCCGCTAAACTGGATGACATAAAAGTTCTGAAACGTGTGTGAAATGTGTGTGTTAGGTATCTCAACGCTGAGTCCAACTAAAGAGTTGAAATGTGTGTGTTAGGTATCCCAACGCTGAGTCCAACTAAAGAGTTCAAATGTGTGTGTTAGGTATCCCAACGCTGAGTCCAACTAAAGAGTTCAAATGTGTGTGTTAGGTATCCCAACGCTGAGTCCAACTAAAGAGTTCAAATGTGTGTGTTAGGTATCCCAACGCTGAGTCCAACAAAAGAGTTCAAATGTGTGTATTAGGTATCCCAACGCTGAGTCCAACTAAAGAGTTGAAATATGTGTGTTAGGTATCCCAACGCTGAGTCCAACAAAAGAGTTCAAATGTGTGTGTTAGGTATCCCAACGCTGAGTCCAACAAAAGAGTTCAAATGTGTGTGTTAGGTATCCCAACGCTGAGTCCAACTAAAGAGTTCAAATGTGTGTGTTAGGTATCCCAACGCTGAGTCCAACTAAAGAGTTCAAATGTGTGTGTTAGGTATCCCAACGCTGAGTCCAACTAAAGAGTTGAAATGTGTGTGTTGGGTATCCCAACGCTGAGTCCAACTAAAGAGTTGAAATGTGTGTGTTAGGTATCCCAACGCTGAGTCCAACTAAAGAGTTGAAATGTGTGTGTTAGGTATCCCAACGCTGAGTCCAACTAAAGAGTTGAAATGTGTGTGTTAGGTATCCCAACGCTGAGTCCAACTAAAGAGTTCAAATGTGTGTGTTAGGTATCCCAACGCTGAGTCCCAGTAGGATACTGCGCTCTCAGTGGTTCCATGATGAATTCACCTGTGGCTCCTACTCTTACCTGGCTACCGGCTGCTCTGCTCGAGACACTCAACACCTGGCCGAACCACTGCCAACAGAGCACACACACTCCAGGGTAAGGACATACACACACACACACACACACACACACACACACACACACACACACACACACACACATATCACCTGTGACTCCTACTGTTACAGGGGAGCTACACCAGGCGCGTAACTGAAGTGTTCTGTTAGCGACGCGTATGCTGCAGCAGTTAATAATCAATGGAAGTAGCTGCACCAGACGCCACAGTACGGCTGCAGCTGTTAATGATCACTATAATCAATGGAAGTAGCCACACCAGACACAACAGTGGGGTGTACGGTGGAAAAAAATAGACCAGTCTGCTCAAATGGATTTTACGCGTCGCGAATGGAACGCTTCAGTTACGCGTCTGGTATACTGTAGCTCTCCTGTTACCTTGCTACCAGCTGCTTTATCTGAAATATTTAACATTCCTGACAGAACCACTGCCTACAGAACACACACACACACACACACACACCAGGCTAAGGAGACACTGCAACATACAGTACACACACACGCGCGCGGCGCGCGCGCACACACACACACTGAGTCAAGCTCAAGCTCATTTTACAGTACTCAAGCCTACTGCAAGGCACACACACACACACACATACACCAGGGTAAAGGGACACACACAACACACAAAGGCCACGAGAGACACAAACACATATACACACACACACACACACACACACAGAACACACACACTCAAGGGACACACAGGATACGGAGACACCCACACAGATGCACGAATACTTCCACATACACACACTTCACCTGTGACTTCCACTCTCAAGACTTACACCACCTGGCATACACACTCTAGGGGGTCAAATTAAAACACTCATAGTTGCTGATTATGGGGAATGTCACACACACACACATGATTATTATGGGCTGTTAACGGGGATATTCATTCTCATATGTCCATATATGACTCTCCACGGCCAAACCGCTTGTCGCAACAGGCGTTTCCGAGAAAAATGACCTTTTATGTTACTTGTGCTAAAATCGTGGATTTGTTTTTTGTGAGTGTTTTGAAACAGTGGGAGGTCTACACTGTACGGTCGTGAACTCCAGCAGAATGGTAGAGGCGTCTCGTTTTTACCGAAAATTTGAACGATGCGACTGGTTTCGCCGTGGAGGGTCACATATTTAGTCCGTGAGAACCGCTGCTCTAGAGTAAGGAGATGAGAACAGTTGCTTGTTTATTTTAATGAGACTATTGCAACATGTGAGGAATGCAATGGAGTAGAATATGATGAAGTGCACACGGGACGCAAGCAAAGCTAAGGACAATATTCCCTCTAAAATTGAAATTATAAATTGTATTTTTTTTTTTTTGCCAAAAGGAGACACACACACTCACTCACTCTTCAATCAACATATTAGTAATTTGCGTGCGCGTGTGCGTGTGTGCGCGTGCGTGCCTGTGTTTGTAGCCCCTGCAGGTGTTGTTTGCTGGTGAGGCCACCCACGGCTCCTTCTTCTCCACTGCCCACGGAGCGCTGCAGACCGGCTGGAGAGAGGCGGAAAGACTCATCACGCACTACTCACACCCTTCCTCTCCATCCCCCTCTCTTCCCTCCTCCAAACTCTGACCCCTCTTCCCTCCATCACACTCCCCCTTCTCTTGTCTTCTTCTCACCATCTCTCCTCCGCTCCAACCGCTCTCTTTTCCTCTCTTCTCCACCTTTTGCGATCATCTTCCATCTCTTTTTCTCTTTACTTTTCCTCTTTCATTCTCTCTATCAGCCCCTTCTCTCAGTCTTTCTTCCTCCCTCTCCTCAGATACTCTCTGCTCCTCCAAGCTGCTCTTCTGTCTCTAACCAGTAGGTGGCAGACTCTCCCCCTGCTGTGTGCCTCCCTGCTCCTGAGCTCCAATCAGAAATCAGAGCAGAGCCTGAGCCCTTAGCCATGATGCCCGTTGACCCTGAATCAGTGTGTGTAGAATCTCCGCTTATGCTTCAGCTGTTCTAGAAGTCTAAACATTTATTTTTGACACACTATATCTAATGATCTACTTCAATTGCACTAAAAACAAAGTCCATATTCTCTGCTTTGTTCAAAGAAATTATATTTTATATAATAATGTGTTATGAAAGTATACATGTCTGATTTGATATAAAAAAAATGAATTAATGTAAGTGAGTACATGTGTGATTTATGTAAGGCATTAATTAATAAATGTTGGTTTCTAATTTTTACACTTCTCACTTAGTGCTCTCGTCAGTCTTGCATAGAAAGTCTGAGACACTGGCCCCGTGCTGGATGGGTTGCCTTGGAAGTTGGTGTGACAGCATGTTTGTCCTTAAGAAGCAGGTATTTTTGCTTATGTTAACTTGTTTGTGTTCTTAAGATGCAGAAGGGTATACTACGAAACGAGAGTACTGACTTACCCAGGCGTTCACTTGTCGAGTAAGTCGTCTTTCAAGGATTTCCTGAAAATGCATGCTGACCAAACAAATCGGTTCGACTGTTGTAATAGTTAAAAATGAACACAAGTTCCTGTTCAGGTTGAAGTGTTTCGAAAAGTTATACACATTTTATTTCATGAAGGGTGTGTTTTTAGGTTATAGCTGTGTTCCTGTCACCTTAAAGGAAAGCTTAACAGGTCAAGAAGTGAATGCAGCGCAAAGAACAGTCAATGGACGTAACATGACAGTAGCCAATTTGTTAATCGACTTGTTAGAGAAGAGAATCGTGAAACATTACCTTTTGCCTGTTGTTAATCCTTTACCTCCACAACAAAAGCATGTTCATTGTGTACAGGGGGAAAAGTCACAAGAAGTTTGCTATTTACGATAGCAGAGTAAAATATAAATACATTGTGACTCTAGACCGAGCTCTACAGTCGCCCAAAATACCTAAACCTGCATAGTGTACCTTTATTACAGTTTTTAACAGTTGCTCAAACACTAAACTTAGGGGCTTAGCTGGAGTTATGCCTTGAAAAAAAAAAGTTTATTTCCCAGGCCCATGATTCACAGGCAAGTTGGTCTTATTTTCAGGGAAAAAATAGTGCCTTCAGACACCTAGGGATCATGCAATGACCTGAATTGATTCAGAAATACAGTATGTGAAATCATGTCACCGTGTTTTCTGGAGTGCTATTTGTTGATGTTTGCTTGTAATGTATCTCAGCCGGGGAGAAAAACACAAGTGTTAAATTTTCTGATTTCATAAAGTAGCACCAAGCCATCTTCAGGATCTTCAATGCTCAGTTTTATTTTTTAGTTGTTAGTAGTTGTGCAGATTATAGATTGAATACAGCTATAACACAACTCTAAATCAGAGAGATACATGAGCTATATTGCAGTTATAACTGTACTTCGTATTGTTTTTTCTTGTCTGAATGTCTCTAGCAGTGTATGATGCTTTTGTCCTCAGAGCTGTTTCTGGGCTGAAGAACTTTTGTCCTCAGAGCTGTTTCTGGGCTGAAGGTCTCCTCTAGTTGTGCATCTTCCCAGAGTCATCCTTCCAAACATTTCCCCCATATTTCTGGAAATTGATCTGGTGCTCTTTCGTCACAATAATAGACCTGTCCCAGTTGACGCGGAAATTCAAAGCGATGACCTTCTCGCATGTTTCACCAGAGAGGCAGCTCTCCGCAAAGATGCTGACGTGAATGTCCCCTTCCCCTTTAATCTGGCCAACACTGCCTACGGGGACATGTATGTAGCTTATACGGGAGTTCCTTTTGAACGTCCCGCTCCCGCTGGTCCGTCCGTCTCCGGTCCGCAGCACCATCTCGTCCAGCTCCATCGCGCCGTCCTCCGCGCTGTAGAACACTCTAATGGGCACCCCTGTGGCGTTGGCCACGTAGGTGTTTGTGTCCGCCTGCGATAGGGTGCCACCCATTTCTGAACTCCAAGGCAAAGGTCTCTGTGCAGCAAGAGTGAGTGAGTGAGTGATCAGTGATGCTGTGTGGACTCCGTGTGAACTTATAGTCACAAATAGGGAAGTTGTACTGGCCCAAAGTAGGCCTTGCCTACAGCTTCATAGAGCGTAGTTCTGAGAAACCAGCCCAGAAAATACGTGCTAAAAATGCATGCTAGCTAAGCAAAACAAATCAGCTGGTGTTGAAAACAAACTCGAGTTCCTGTTCAGATTCTCTTTGTGAAAACTATGATTTGTGGAAACGTATATTATGATTACTTAACAAACAACATAAATGACATAGACAACACCTCAAGTATACTGCGTACAGTAAGAAAATGTTAGGCCCTTTTAAAACACATAGTCTGATGCGTATGGTTTAAGCACATTTAGGATGTGCCCAGTCCACTTTCCCAGAATAAGTGATCAGACACCAAGACAGCTTCTACCCTTCAGCATTCAGACTCTTGAACTCCTGAAGATTTGCAACTCTATTTATTATGACATATCCAATATTGAGATTGTCAAAGTTTTTCTTTTTTTTTCCCCTCCCGTCATCTACTTCCTGATTTTTTGGTCAACGATTCCCGGGACACCGTGACACCGGTGCACATGACACTTGGTGGGCATGTAGCCCCAGTAGACTTTTACGGAAAAAAATGTTTGGTCCCCGGGGGCCACTCCAACTCCGTGTAAATCTTGATGCTTTTTAAGTGGATATAGCAACAAAATAGGCCTTGATAAATTTAATAGAGTACATCTTTCTGATGTTTTTCTAAATGCCCAAGAATAACAATGAATATAAATGTGCATGCTGTTTGAAGTTGCATGCTGACATAGACTAGCTTGCAAGCAAACAGGATGTAAAAACTCAGTTCTGAAACTAATCACGAGAGGCCAAGAGTTTTATCTTCATCTCATGGTGCCAGGAGGCTCAGATGCAGGCAGCTCTCAAAAAGGAAATGCATCTTGTCAGATATACATTATGCAATGTCACGAAAACATGCGTGCGCAAACAAGGGGCAGAAAGCACCATGAACGGCATTTAAGCAGCTGCTCGCCGTGAAAAGATTCGAAAACAGCACCATTCAAAATGACTATGGTTAGAGAATGTTCAGGAATGTAAAGTAACCCATTTTTTGCCCAAAACCACCAAAAAGACGATGTTATATTAATAATAAAAACTAACACCAAACTCTGAAATGAGATGTTATCATCATTTAGACAACAGTGGCTTACAAAAAATGCCGATTGTAGCTTAGCCTACATCAGCTTTTTCAACCGTCTCTGCTATAAATGATTTTTTACATTTTACATTACATTTTCACTGGTAATTCCTCTTTGAGAACTGTTTGCAACTGGGGCTCAATGCCACCTTGAGAGAAAGATAAAAACTTGATGTTGGCCTATTGTGGTTCATTTCAGGCTTGAGTTTTCACGTCCTGTGTCTTGCAAACTGTCTCTGTCAGCACAGCTTCACACCGTAGCATGCACATCTGACAACAATCTAGACGAATAGACAATTTATCATTCGTCATCAATGATAAGGTAAGTTGCATTATCATTGTCTGTCTGTCTGAGCCAATTAGGAGCTGTGTTGAAACGGATGATGTGTGCATGGTAGGCCTAACTGTAGCCAGGGACTGGGAGTAAAAAAGACCCTGGACTTTCTTCCAAATAGGCCCACTACCATCTGCACACACACACACATACACACACACACTAGCTGTCTATAACGATAGTCTCACGCTATGCCAATGAAAGTATCACATTCAAAATAATCAGTCAAATTTGACAAAAATTATGATTATTTTTCTCATGATTTCATTCAAGCTGCCTAAAGCAACAGGGACGTCATATGCCATTACGATAAGTTGTTATTTTATCAGGACCTGTTATCTGGCTTACTCTTAACTTCCATGAGTTGAACAAAGCCAACAACAAAAGTGCCATACATCATGTTATGAGGTTATGTGCCATCAAAATGATTTTGGAAACGTTAGGTTAAGGTCACAAAACTGTTAAGAGTGCCTTTAACTTCCATGAGTTAATTGTGCTCATCACCCTGAGAGAATGAATACTCTTTTCCGATTGGCTGATGCGGTGGCTATTAATTCAAAATAAAGGGACACCTGACTCATGAGCGCACCCAGGCCTAGACCTCGTCAGTAAATAGTATAGTCAGGTCGGACTTTGACATAAATGGGAGTACTGGGAGTACTAGCTATGTCCAGGCAAGATCCTTGATTAGTTTATGGGTTTAGTTGCAGGAGAATGATGTTCTTGCCCGTCCGGCCGCCTGTAGTTGTGATGTCACTGTGATGTCACAAAGTATGAGTACAGTGGAAGCTGGGAACTGAACACACAACTTTTCTGGATAGCCTACTGCAGGCTAGCCCAGCTCCTTTACCACTATGCTATAACTTTTCTGGATACTGCAGGCTAGCCCAGCTCCTTTACCACTATGCTATAACTTTTCTGGATACTGCAGGCTAGCCCAGCTCCTTAACCACTATGCCATAACTTTTCTGGATACTGCAGGCTAGCCCAGCTCCTTAACCACTATGCTACTATACCGCACCAATAGATGGCTCTCATAATAATAAAGAAAAAATAGCATGATACCGTGATATGTCTCAGTATGTTGTTCACAACTCCACACATGATGAAGTGTTTTTAAAACTTCCCCTATAATGATTTGCTCTACCTCATCTGATGGGTTTTGATGAACACACCCAGGTCCTCTGTAGCAGGATTGAGTGCTGTATGCAAAATAGGTGGTTGACTGATAAGAAGAGAGTGAGCTGAGCAACACATCTCAAAAGGACACTACGATGACCAGGATTCTCACTGGCAAGAAAGTTCAGCTACAGAGTGTGACAGAGTGTGCTACAGGCAAAATGAGTGACTACTGTACCAACGTCTAGTACTGTACATTTTTATTCCTAAAAGGTTTACATCAGTAAGTGCTCTGTGTCAGCAGCTAACTCAATCTGATGTGAAGGGAAGATCTGACAAATCAGTAAAGTGTGAGGAGGTGGTACTCAGAGATTGCAGGTGGTGTATTTTGCTATTTTCCTGTAAAAGGGTTTTTCAGACACATTTCCTGTAAAAGGGTTTTTCATAGACACATTCACCAGGAGAGAGTCAGAACAACTACAGGTGAGCTCTTAATGTTTTCTCTTTTTTCCATTTAAACAAATAATGACACATTTGTAATTGAAAGCATTGCACTCTCTATTAAGGGAGAGACTCTCAGGAATAGTACAACTATGATGCAGCAGTGCAAACAGCTGATTGCTATCGCTATATTCTGATGATTAAACGGAACGGAGCACCGTTTTTGAGAGTAAAGCTTTGTGGATGAAATTGACATTGATGACCAGAACTTTTTGATCTCTTTAGGGACGAAGAGTACAAGTTCCATCTGAAATGGAGAAACCATACAACCAGACATCAGCATACATTACACCAACATATACCTACATACCAACACACACCTACATGTCTGACTTTGAAAATAATGACAATGACACTGAAGTTGAAGATTTTGAAGGCGTTTACTTGACAGTTGACTGCCTGAGTTTCTCAGCCATGCTCCTTGGACTATGCTCTGCTGTCTATGGACTATATGCTCTGATTAAAACTGGTCATTTTTCTCATGTGTTTGTTATAAATCTGTTCATTTCTGATCTGATTCAAACTTCTGCCAAATTGATTCAAATGTGTAAAGACTTTCTGGACTATGACTATGACTCCTTCAGTGATGGTCTGGTGTTAATCTATTGTTTTGGTGTTATGGCTAATATTTGCTTCATGGTGTTCATATCTGGTGAGAGATATGCAATGACTGCTTATCCTGTTTGGTATAGAAACATTGATACGATCAGGACACCAGTTTGTGTGTCTGTCACTGTTTGGATCATATTGTCTATCACTGTGATCACCAGTTGGTTCATTGGCTATATTGAACTATTTGTTCTCTTGATTTTGCTTCTGCCGTATCCCTTGGTGATGCTATTTTTCATCGGGACATGGAGAGCTCTATCCAGGAACACATCACTATCTCGTCATGAGCAGAGACGCATCATGGGAACCCTGGCTCTAATTCTTAGCATTTACACAGTCTTATTCCTACCCTTTGCGTTGGTCCTGGTTGACTTTTTCCACCCAATTGTAGACCGTTTGTGGATTTACCTTGTGGAGTTTGCCCAAATTCTCATGGCACTGAACCCCCTGTCTGATTTTCTTCTTTATTTGTTTATAAGGAGGGATGCTAAAGATATCTTGAGGGCTCTTTTCTTCTGTTCTCGTCTGAGACATGAAGACACAAAAGCCACAGAAACTTTGATGGAAGCCCACGTCTAGTTATTTACACTGAACAGTCCCACAGAAACTACTGTTCAGGAATGTGTTTCTATGGAAGCGTAAAGAGTTCACTTCAAGTGTCAAGTTTATTGATATTTAAAGTGCAGTGTCACCATATGGTCTCAAAACACCGTACACAGAAGGAAAAAATAATCTTCCGTTATTTGCACAACTTCCCATGTGTTTTCGGGATTTATTTTCAGGAATGTGTTTTTCATGGAAATATAAAGAATTAATTTGAGTGCATGGGGGGGAAAAAACGTCAGACTCCTTGCTTTTGTGGACAGAATGTGTATAACCCGTTCACTCACAGAGTGCATGGACAAACATTCTGCCATGTACGTCACACTTTGTGTAATATGTCTTATGTTTGTCCTGTAGAACTTCTCAAAAGACTGATATATAGTGAAGTTCAAGCAATTTTGGCGGATGGAATTCCTTCTGTAATTGTTGACTTACAGGATGTGTTGGACAAAAGACCTTGTGGCTATATCATAATCAATGAACATTCAAGGAGGATTTTACGTGGACGTTAATAGCTTTCGTAACGCAGAATGTATTCTCTACAATGAATCATGTTTGTTACAATGGATGCCCCTGATGGGATTTGGGACTCAGTCCACTAAACAGTTACTCATCAGAACCTTGGAAAGGCTAAATGATTTGACTATGTTCTAATGAGCACTTAGAATCTAGTGGGGGTCACATACTGCCAGAGAGGATTGAAGCAGTCAAGGATCTTACTGCTGTGTTGAGCACCATCAAGACAAAAGGACATTACTTTCTATCTCACAGACCTTTTATGGATAGCTTGTGTCAATTTGTTTTACCTTAATTTAAATATACTGTTCTTGACTTTACTTTTGTAAACTTCTCAAGTAATTATCAACAGTTGTATTTCTCAAAACAATCTGCAACATAATGTATTGTGAGTAGTGTAGCTCATGTCTCAAAAATAAATACTTAACAAGTCAGCACCATCATAATCTAAGTCATTGTGTCATTGTTTACAAACAGAATTAAAACACTTTGTCATGTTGTCAATATTACACCGTACTCTAAATCATGGCTCAGACGTGTTGCCTTATTGGAAATGCATGATAGATAGATAGATAGATATAGATACTTTATTGATCCCCAAGGGGAAATTCATGAGGCTGTGCTTATTCTATGGCTGCTGTAAATTACAACAGTACACAGTTAAACATGTTGAAGATTGATTGCATGAGATTGGTTTTCATATTTATGCATGACACAGAGAGGACATTACTGTTTATATTATAGTATTACATCGCACCTATTTTTCAAAGTTAGACATAGGCTACACCTTGGAATATTCCTTGGGAACTTGGGAAACCATTTTGGAGGTTTTGACATGCATCTTTGAACTACTGTTATTAATTGATTATTAACCCAGTGTTTGACACCTTCCCTTAAGTGACAAAGAGTCAATTGGGAGCGATTGGTCAACTCAGGACCAAAATGGATGACAGAACATGTAACAGATGTGTAATAGAATGATATAAAATGGGCTATATGGATCATGACAACCGCACAATGTAAAGATATGCAAAACAGCAGATGTTGTTTTGAAGTGAGACTCTTCAACAAAGAGCCAGTATAATGCATGTAATGATCAACATGACATAAATGTAAAACAAAACAGAAAACAATTGATCATAATGACTGCATCATCATCATGAAATGTCAATGTGTTTCAAAGCATTTGCTATTTTTTTTATACAAAAAAGAGATGGCTTCTGTCTGAGAAATGTACCAAAGCAACAGACTACTTTCACACCCCAAGATGACACCATGAAACTCTGATGCTGCACCCACCTCAACTGTTGTATCATCAGTACAACACCAGAGGGCGATCATGTGTAAGCACATATTCACTCCTTATCAAATTGATTGGATTGTGATGGATCTTGGATTGGATTGTGATGAACACCCAATGTAAAACAAAGACCTATTTACAGACAATTACAGACCTATAAATGGTGTATTCTCACATAAAGGTTACGGTATCTCTTGCCAAACGTCCTTTTACACAATGTAAGTAGTAGTCCAGTAGGTGGCGGTATATGTTGAGAAAATATGACCCGCCATTAAACAGAAGAAGAAGAAGAAATCTCAAATCTCGATGGCTGTGATCTACCGCTCTGGCTTTAATTACAAGCAAACGATAAACACTGGACAGGGCGCACAGGTAACCGGACATCTTGCATGGTCTCGCTTTCAAAATGCCGAAAAGACCCAAGAAAACCGAGGAATCGTTGAAAGAAGCAGCCGATGCATGCTTGCTAAGCGAAAGTAATGAAGGAAAAGACGCTGTTGCAGAAAGCATGGCAGAAAGCGAAGTCTCATCCGCGGAGCCCCTGGCGGCAGAGGAGAATGTCATGGAAGAGGAGGCAGAAGAAGAAACCGACGAAGAACAAGAAGGGGATGTTGTGCTGTGGGTATATAGCCTATCAATTATATTTCCTGTTAGTGTTAATCACAGACGTAGACAGTAGTTCTGATTTCGTGTGCAAGCAAATGTTGAGCAAATGACTGTAAAAGCAGCCCTACCCGAACTCAGCTTCGCAGCTGCTATAGACCTGGAGGTGTTTAGTGTTCTAAACTGCCCGTTAAAGTTATCAAATTGATTGCCAAAGAGCCAGAAATGAACACACATATATAGCGAAAAACCTGCGCTTTCATTATTTAACTGAACATGGCGAAAAACGTTTCAGGGCTCCAGACTACCTGTTGGCGTCGGTTGCACCACTGATGCGCCCAACTTTTTGTAGCCTAGGTGCACCAGCACAACATGTAGGTGCACCCACTTTGCTCTAATGTATCGCTCTCTGATGTTTTAACAACAATAAGGTGTAGAAAAAGTTTGTCTTCTTTACATTGTGTTTCAAATAAAGAACAATGATATAACTTTTATTAAATAACATTTGAATAAGAACACCAGAGTATTAGGCTATCCTGATATAAAAAGAGCCTAACACTGAATTTCTGACATTCATGATGGCACACCTTATGCAGATGAATAATATATGTAATATTACACTCATCCCTTTAATTCAGCTGTCTGGTTGATGCCTCAAAATATTGTACATGAAGTAAATAGCTAGGCCTGTTCAGTTTCCCCACTTGTGTTTAAAGGAACACTTATCCGTTTTTTCACATTAAACAACGTTATTCCCTTAAAGGGATAATCCGGAGTGAAATGCACTTTAGATAATTTTTTCGGACTATTGGGAGTAGCCTACATACGTTGAGTTGACACCAAAATCATGTCATTCGGATGTATTTTGAGAAAGTTCGAGTTCACCGTTTTTAGCCAAAACTCGTTAGCCTGTAAGTGACCGGGGCAGGTCCTTTTGCCACTACAAAACACTATTTTTATACCTCTTCTACTGTTCCAAACAACACTACACTTACGTGGTAGTGAGTAGAGGGTCCCTAAAGCCAAACCGAAGTATCCCCACGTCTTTATGTGGTCGGATAGAGAGTCCAGAATGAATTTAATCGAGTCAGTACCTTCCGGAAATGTCACTGCGGCAGCTGCGCAACGCTTCAACAACACTTTACTAACATTTCCGGAAAGGTACTGACTCGATTAAATTCATTCTGGACTCTCTATCCGACCACATAAAGACGTGGGGATACTTCGGTTTGGCTTTAGGGAGCCTCTACTCACTACCACGTAAGTGTAGTGTTGTTTGGAACAGTAGAAGAGGTATAAAAATAGCGTTTTGTAGTGGCGAAAGGACCTGCCCCGGTCACTTACAGGCTAACGAGTTTTGGCTAAAAACGGTGAACTCGAACTTTCTCAAAATACATCCGAATGACATGATTTTGGTGTCAACTCAACGTATGTACTCCCAATAGTCCGAAAAATTGATCTAAAGTGCATTTCACTCCGGATTATCCCTTTAACTAAGACGAGTTGATACCTCTCACGTTTCAATGCGTGCGCTCACTGACTCTGGCGCGCGGCGCTACTTTGATAGCACTTAGCTAGCCCAATGCATTCATTAGGATCCAAACAGAGATGAAGTTAGAAGTGACCAAACACCTCCATGTTTTCCCTATTAACCCTTTCATGCACGCATTATGAAAAAAAGTGTCTAGATTTTTTTAGTATTGATTTTATTACTCTATATGAGCCCAATATTGAAAATCAGTTGGAATTTTTAAAAAATATGCTTTTATATAGAAGTTATGTTATTGTCCACGTATGTGGACAGTGCGCAACAAAGGGGTAAAAAAGAATAAAATGTAATGACAGAAAATGTGGAAACTATGGCCCTCTACTTCCTCCATACTATCCACCCAGCCCTCTACTACCCCCATACTACCCACCCACCTCTCTACTACCTCCATACTACCCGCCCAACCCCTCTACTACCCCCATTATTGCTCACCAACCCTCACCCACCCCTCTACTACCCCCATATTACCCACCTCTACTACCACCACTACCCAACCACCCCTCTACTACATCCCTACTACCCACCCCTCTACTACTAATCCACCCACCCCTCTAGTACTCTCATACCCACCCCTCTACTACTCACCCACCCCTCTACTACCCCCATATTACCATACCACCTAGGCATTACCACATGTAATTAGGTCATTATTTATAAATATGTTTACCAAATGTTTGTTTCTTTGTAATTTAAAGCAATTAAAATCATATTTGAAAAAAAAAAAAAAAAAAAGTCCTAGTTACAAAATCTAATTTTTGCCCATTTAACTCCTCTGTTGCGCAACGTCCACATACGTGGACAGTTGCTTTTTAGGGTCTACAAACTCCATTTTACATCCGATTTAATTTCTGAAAACATAGAGTTGTTCAACACACTCTCCTGTACAGCATAATATTTTTTTTTACATGATTTTGCCTTCTTGAGTACTAGCTTTTTACAGATATGCCTGGAGCATTCAGCATATGGCCATTACTGTCACTCATGTTGAATTGATGATGTCATCAAGCAGTCAATATTCCAAATATAAGATGATACATATTGTTAATATATTGCCAAGGACCTACTAAAACTGCCCTGAAGTGGATTGGTGTATATCAACATGATACATAAGTAGAAAACAGAGTTAAAGTTACTGTCCACGCATGTGGACGTTGCGCATGAAAGGGTTAAAATACAGTTACACGAGTAGTCACACGACCAAGTACGTTTATGACAAAATAAAACGTGGTCATTTCTAAGCAGGTAGGGATAACTATATTGTGTGGCGGAATAACACTTGGGAGCACCTGGGACTCGGCGCAGTAATATCCTCACTCCAAAGTGAAACTGAACGTGCAAGAGTGATGATATTACTGCGCCGAGTATTACTAACCGGATTTAATAATAATTTAGCTATGTCTTCTATGCGTCATTGCTTTCACGATTGTGAATATTTTGATTAAATGTGCATGTCCAGGGGCGGGTGTCCATTGAGTGTGCAAAGAGAGAGAGGGAGAGCGAGAGAAAGCGGGCCAAGGAGACATTCTATAGCCCAAGGGTGCGTTTCCCGAAAGCATCGTAAGCCTAAGATGGTCGTAAAGTCCCTCTTATGAACGTCTTAAGGTTTTTTGACTGTTTCGCGAAACCATCGTAACTTAAGAGCATCGTCAAAACACTCGTAGATCTACAAGTGCTCCAGAGTTCTTGTTACTGACTAAGAGTGTCCTAACGCGTATGCCTCAGTGGAGTCACCAGCAGGATATGCAGGGTGATTACAACTAAGAATAGAATTATCCATTTTACGTTAGCATTTTTTATTTACTTGTGATTATTCAGATAGCGTGCTATTTGTGTACATTTTCCCTATGTCGAACCAACCATGAATTTTGTGGGCTTATCACTATTTTTTGGACATCTAAATTATCCCTTACATAACAATGACTGGGCAAAAATCTAGCACATGCTATTTCCTACATTTCTTTTTTCACAAATGTGTTTTGCATTTATTACCGCAGTGTGAAACTGGCTGCAAAAGTGTCTGATCATTGAGGACTGTGTTTCTTAAATGACAACTAATAGCATTTTCACAAATATGTGTATGTTTTGACTGAAGTGTGTATGTTTTGACTAAAGTGTGTAATTTTGCATCTTGGAATTATACAAACTGAGTGTGGCGTTTGGATAACGGTCTTAAAATTTGTGTGTAAACAATTGAAAAAAGGAGGACAGGATAAGTGCAAAAAGCATTTAACCACAAAAAAAACATTAATTTGACTCAGTGTGCTGTGTATGTGGGGCAGTGTCATATGATGATACAGTGGTTGGTGGGCTGTATGTTGTGCGCCAGCGTGACCTAGGTTTTTAGCCTAGTTTAGCATATGAAACTAGCTAACATGGCTCCTACAGTTTCACAGTATACTCCGGGGCAGTAGGCTGACATGGCTCCTACAGTTTCACAGTATACTCCGGGCAGTGGGCTAACATGGCTCCTACAGTTTCACAGTATACTCCGGGGCAGTAGGCTAACATGGCTCCTACAGTTTCACAGTATACTCCGGGGCAGTAGGCTAACATGGCTCCTACAGTTTCACAGTATACTCCGGGGCAGTAGGCTGGCAGATTGCTTTGTTACTAAATTGCGCAGCATAATTATGTTCAATCCTCAGCTGCCCACAAGCGCTGGACACCAGCACCAGGCTAAAACTGAAACCAGTTTTGCTGTGTTGTCTGAAATGTTGTGCTTTGTTAAACAACATTTTGTTTTGTAGTATCGCACCCCCAACACACACACACACACAGACAGACACACACACACACACACACACACTCAAATAATGCCTGCTTTGTTCCCCTTAGCCCAACAGGTGTGTGGGGGAAGATATGTGGATATGTGAGAGAATAATACTGACCTTTTCATCTGTACTTTTTAGGGCGTCTGAATCTGAAGACTCTGATTTGGAGTCTGGGGATGAGGAGTGGGACTCTGAGGCCGAGCCACCTGCAAGGAGACCAAGGAGGACAGAGAGTGAAGGCATTGAGGAGACGACAACAAGCTCACCTGTGGAGTCATGGAAAGGCACCGACGAGGAGGACATTGCACCACAACCACTTTCATTCAGACCTCTCCGTACACCTGGTGCCCAGCTCTTGAAGGGAGTGTCATACACCTCATTAGAGCTCTTTCAGTCTTTCTTGCCAAACTCCATTTTACAGACTATTGTCATTAACACAAACAAATATGGACAAGAGAACCACAAAACATGGAGGAAAATTACATTAAAGGATTTGTACTCGTACCTGAGCATGGTAATCTACATGGGCCTCTTGAAAGTGGCCTCTATAGGAGATTACTGGAAATTATCTGATCTGTATAATTTTCCATTCCCTGTCTCAGTCATGTCAGCCAGTAAATTCAAACGCATTGCAACCTCAATACAGATGAGTGACCCTAAAGATGACGCTGCTAACAATAAGAAAAAAGGCACAGCAGATTACGACCGTCTTTGCAAAATTAAACCCATGTATGAGCAGTTACGACAGACCTGCAAAGCCTCCTACCATCCCCAACAGAATATTGCAGTAGATGAAAGAATGGTGAAGTCCAAAGCCCGGACTGGACTGAAGCAATACATGAAAAACAAGCGGAGCAAGTGGGGTTTCAAGCTTTTTGTCTTGGCAGATTCCAGCAATGGATATACCTGGGACTTCACCGTGTTTGAGGGGAAAAACCATCATCAGACAGGAAATGGACTTGGCTATGACACAGTAATGGATCTTGTCACACCAACAGTTCTGGGAACTGGTTACAAACTGTATGTAGACAATTTCTATACCAGTCCGACCCTATTTCTTGACTTGCTGGAAAAGAGAATTAGGGCATGTGGGACCATTCGCTCAAACAAGCTTGGATCTCTCAGACTTAAGTCAGGGCAGCTGAATAAGAAGTCTCGGCGCGGCTGCATCCGTTGGATCAGGGAAGGACCCATTGTGTTTGTCCAGTGGAAAGACTCAAGAGATGTCCTGATGTGCTCAACAATTCACAAGGCTCACGGAGAGGAAACCGTTCAGAGGAATATGAAGGACGCAGAAGGACAGTGGGCCAAGGAAAGCATTGCTATTCCACCAGCCATCCAGGATTACAACACGTTTGTACTCTTGTTCATCACTGTTTGAATTGTACTCATAATTGACCAAGATGACACAAAAGTAGAAGCCTATTTTGTTTGTGTGTGTTTATTACTAGCACAAGTTTTGTCTTGTCATTTCCAGTCAATCGAAGCACTGCTGCTTGGGCGCAGAGATCATCCTTGCTGTGGCCAGTGAGTAGGCTACTGATGTGTTGTGTGATATCTCTGCACCCAAGAAACAGTGCTTCACACACAAAGTAAGTAATATATATTGTTGGCTCACGTTTTCTCACAACATGCTATCCAGCAACAATGGATTCCATTCATAATTAACCTAACCTAATTTCATAAAACGGTGGCGTGATCCTTTAAGGTTATGGGACGTGTTTCAATCGATACAAGAGGTGAATCCTGTAGGAAGAGCACCCGAACCATCCCTCTTCAGTTGCCTTAAAAAAAATTCTGGTCATTTTTTTAAGTTATTGCACTGTCAATATCCTCTGCAACAGACACAATGGTGAAATGTAAATGTCTACCTTCTAGCAACAGCGTTTTCGAGAACCGGGATGAATGAAACATTTCGTAATTAAACATCATTTAGGCTACAAAGACATCGTACCATACTTTAAGCTAATATTTTGTCACTCGCAAGCACTACATCATTCTGTCCTCTGTCAAACACAGTTGAATTTTCAGCTTGGATCAAAACCAGGAGTTTTTCTGGTCAGAATTGCTCAGGTTCACAACCTCAAATATTGTGGGCGGGGCTAAATTCGGCTGGCATCCAGGCTAAGTTAAAGTTGCAACAAGTAATCAATTAAGCAATTAGTTGGCACCTATTTTGATAGTTTGTCTTTTATTATTATTATTGTTATTTGAATATAGAGTTAAAAGCTTTAGAATGTTCTACTGCAGGTCATCATTGACTTATTTTAGCCTACAAATAAACAGCAGATCAAGAAAATACAGAAATTAAGGGGGGGGGGCAGTAGTTGTAGCATTAATAACTTTGGCCTAAGTGTATGATTCCTATTCCAATTAACGTTGACATTATCTTTTTTCTTTTTTGGCCATTCAGGAACATGGGTGGCGTGGACCTCTCCGATGCCCTGATTAGTTACTACAACGTTCGCCGCAAAACTAAGAGGTGGCACAGAGTTTTCTTTAATCACTTTGTGGACATCGCCATTGTGAATGCCTTCATCCTTCACAAAGAGTTGGCCCGTGCTAAAGGACAGCGGGTGATGACACAGAAAGAGTTTCGTGAAACGCTTGTGCTCGAACTCCAAAAAGCTGGGGCTCCTGCCAGAGTGAAGCATTCAGGCCCACAATTCCTTTCTAAACATGGAGATGCCTGTCCGGATGCTGGGAGAGCTGGTGGTGCTGGGAAAGGTGTTCCAGTTCCAGCTGGCTTACACCTTCCGAAGTACTTTACACCTGACTCTACCATTGGTCGGGCTAGGTGTGTGCTTTGTAGTCTGAAAACTCCATTAGGTTGCACCGTCTGTAATAAGGCTTTGTGTTTCGTCCCCGGCCGACAGTGTTTCAACCTATGGCATGACAAGTCAAACGTATAGGTAGTCTTCAGAGTCTGTGTTTCATTCATGCAGGGTTTTTTTAATCTAAATGATTGACTGTAGGCTAACAAGCTCTGTAGAGGCAAACCTTTTCTCATTAGTATGCTGAAATGTAATGCTGTCATTACCTGTTTGAATTATTGATTAATAATGTTTATATATCCTGGTCAAAGTTTGACCACAGCAGAAAGTGATTATTCGTTAAGTGACAATAATAAGTGTATACACTGCAAAAAGCAGAAAATGATTATTCGTGAAGTGACAATAATAAGTGTATACACTGCAAAAAGCAGAAAATGATTATTCGTTAAGTGACAATAATAAGTGTATACACTGCAAAAAGCAGAAAATTATTATTCGTTAAGTGACAATAATAAGTGTATACACTGCATAAAGCAGAAAGTGATTATTCGTTAAGTGACAGTAATAAGTGTATACACTGCAAAAAGCAGAAAATGATTATTCGTTAAGTGACAGTAATAAGTGTATACACTGCAAAAAAATGAAATCTAACCAAGTGTCACAAATCTTGTATTCTAAGATTAAAAAAAAAAAGTTAAATCTATAATAATAATCTATTTGTTTTTTTGTTTTTTTTTGGTATGAAAATATACAGTATACTTAGCGCTCTCTTTCAAGAGGGTGGGTGGGTAGTGTGTGTTTGAGGGCGGAGGGGGCGTCGTCGTCGTGGGCAAGGTCCATGGGTGCCTCTCATTATGCCTCCTCGATCCTCGATGCTCGATCCTCGAGGGGCGTTCCCACTGATCTATAACTAACACTGGATAGACTATCCCATTGTTTCCCCCCCATCATTCTTTATGTAGATCAGTGAGGATCGAGGCATCGAGGAGCGAGGGAGGACGTATAAACGCTAAATGAAACGCACCCCAGGTCTTTATGGACCTTGCTTTGTGCACTGGTGCAGTCATGTTGGAACAGGAAGTGTTCATGTGGGGTCAAGGCAGGTGACCCAATACTTTTAGCAATATAGGGTCTCTCATTCGGCGTTTATACGTTCTCCCTCGGGCCTTGATCCTCACTGATCTACATTAAGAAAGATAGAAGAAGGGATAGACTATCCCATTGTTGCCACCCCATCATTCTTTATGTACATCAGTGAGGATCGAGGCCTGAGGAGCGAGGTAGGACGTATAAACACTGAATGAGAGGCACCTTATGTGTACATTTTAAGGGAAGGAATAGGATAAGAACAAGTATTATTCTTACTACTTCCTACTACCCTCTTCCCCAGCCACACTCCTCTGGTTGCATTAGCCTACTCTATCCCACCCATAGTGTCTATTTATGTGCAAATGTACTGTATTTATTCTTATACATACAGCCTTATGTTACTGCACTAGCCGTGGCCTACTGGTCAGGGCTTCAGGCTTGTAACCGGAGGGTTGCCGGTTCGATCCCCGACCAGTCCACGGCTGAAGTGCCCTTATTGAGCAAGGCACCTAACCCCTCACTGCTCTGGGTTGTGATTCACCTCACTGTGTGTTCACTAATTCGGTTAAATGCAGAGAACTGAATTTCCCTCACAGGATCAAAAAAGTATATATTCTATATTCTAGTTTGAGTGTTGTACTTTGAGAGCAAAGTGTTATTCATATTACACAACCAGTTTTCCTGGGTCTAGTGGACCCACCACATTATCAGGCTTTTAAATCAATACAGCCATAACAATGTATCAATACTTATAATCAATAATATGTTTTTGTATGGTCTATATTTGTTATTTAACCCACTGAGATCACATTGTAGACTTGTTTCATTCATCATGACCAAAGCAGTAGCCCTTTATATCTGGATCTGAAGAGTTATTCAAAAACCCAGTGTTTCTTCTAAGCTGCTAAAATAGCCCCACATCATCACATACCCTTCACCATATTTAGAGATTTGCATGGGTTACTTTATTGATTACTAGGACAATACAAATCAAACCATAAATTAGGCTTACTGAAATAAAACCATACCGATCTCTAAGATATGTAATGATGTGGGGCTATTTTAATTTCAAAGGCCACAGGAACTTGATCAGGATGCATAGGATCCTCGATCCATGAAATAACTGGTCTTTAAAGTAAAGCATCTGCCTGCCTCTGTCATTTAACATAGGGGTGTCTACTGAACCACACTGTATTTAAGGAACAACTATTTATGCATGATACATCATTCATTCACAGACATTTGGTGTTTTATTATTGTAGTTAATTTTGACTATTGCATCATTTTAATTTCCAAGTCACTTTGGACAGAAGTGTCTGTCAAATCCCATAACCATACCATTTAAATAGTGACTGAACAAGACACCTTGTACTATTTATCTACTTTTATACGGAAGAATCACTATTACTATTGTTGCAACCCATTTTAGAGGGAGTGGAGTCATTTAACAGTTATGACAGTAGTTTCAAGTTGCAAACACCACCTGGCTGTGCTAGTAAACATCTTTTCAAGGAAAAAAGGGAATTGCTGTAATCAATACAGTACACCAAAAGTAATTCCAGGACAAAGTACCGACAACTGTGAGGGATTGGGTGATTGGCTGATTTGTAGGTCCCGTCTTCAACTGGGACCTGGGCATAATACAACCAACTTCAAAGTCCTCCCAGGCTATGAAATGTGGAAAAGATCACCCAAGATCTATTTGTAGTGCTCAGGTAAGGCTCAGAAAGAGTGGAGTTCAGGTAGGCAGTGTGTCAGTATTTTCAACTACCACATGTTTAGCATTTTGAAAAGAAGTGTTTTCCCAATGATTACAAGAGATATCATTCTTGAATGTGTCTAATGTAATGACTGTAGTGCCTTGCAATGAGCGTGTTGCAGAATTGCAAACTAAGGGCAAAACAGAAAATACTAAATAAATAATAAAAGTAATAATATATGGTAACAGGATGTTCAGATTTTCAAGCTTTGGTCTAAGCATTAATGTTTAAGTGTGATTTCAGATAAGAAACAACCAAGGTCTATTAACAACTTCAAACTTCTGACTGAGAGCAAAATTGCATTACCTGGTAGCATTTTGAGCAAAACCTTTTATTTGCATCATCACTGAATGGGATACAAGGGCAAGGTGCTACAGCACCATTTCATTCCACTAATAATGCTCAAAATATAATTACACTTCTGTGGTAGTGTGGTGAGGGTTTCTACAAATGGCTGCGCATATCTGGTGAATCTTTCAACACAAACATTTAGCTAGATCTGCAGAGCGCTGCAAGATTTGACGATACTGGACCAGGAAGCATAAAGATACAGGTCTAGTTAGAACATCTCTGTACACTTTCAACGTTTACAATACTTCAGTTTGTCTGTTGAAACCCTCACCACACTACCACAGAAGTGTAATTATATTTTGTTAGTGGTGTAAAATAGTGACGTGGCACCTTGCCCGGTTAGCATCCCTGCAAGCCCATTCAGCAATAATGCAAATAAACAGTCTTGCTCAGAATGCCACCAATTAACGTAATTCTGCGCTCAATCAAAAGATGGAAGTTGTTAACTACCGTAAATAGACCCCAGGTTGAGTTACACTTTAATTAAGTGTGTAAGAAATGGGCAAAACTGTACAAGGTCTCTCAACAGAAGATTGACACCATAGCTCTGCTGCTCCCTGGAAAAGCACAAATGTTTGATGTCAAAAAGTGCACTTTACTGGAAACATATACAAACTGACATTTCTCTCCAAAAAAAGCGCAAGAATGTATGTACACAAATGCCTTCTATTACACAACTGAAGGCATACAAACATTTAAAGAGGACAAACACAACATACAAAATACAACATTAACATATACGTCGACAAATAAATTCCGAGGTGAGTATTGCTCCATAATTGCATGGGTTGCCACAGGGACCATTTCCGTGACGACAGGTTGCCCAGTTAGATTCTCATGTTGCTGGCAGGGAGGGTACTCTTGTTGAGGTCGTCAAAGTAAGGGTGGTTCATGGCCTGACGGGCAGAGATGCGCCTTGGAGGGTCATAGATCAGCATTTTCTGTAAAACAAACGCACCCAGAAATAAGAACACGCAAGTTTACATTCAAGTTACTACAAGTCTTAACATGCCTTTTTCTGTGAGGTTGGAAGGTTTTATTTGGCAGACTGTATTATCAAAAGCTTGAAGCAATAGAAGTATACTACAGCGCAGAAAAGAGAGAATTACCAATGCATCTGTCAATACTACCGTAGAACTAGAGGAAAGGAGTGCCTACAATTTAAGTACTAGTTCAATACTATCACTTTATTTTCACGTGTAGCGATAGGGTGTCCCAATTCTTTTATATCAAAGGGGAAGTGTTGTTCAACCCGCCAAACTTCCCCTTCAAACGGAGTCTGATCAGATGCAGACTGCGGCTGAAGGGAAAGAGTTTGAAGAAGAATGGCTGCTAGTGCGGAAAATAAGTCTACAAATCTTCGCAAAGACCATTTAAAAAAAAAAAAAGTAAACGCATCTGAATATCGAGCTGATCATCATGCAAAGAAGCATTCCTTACAGTTTAGGCAGAACATGGTTGTCAGAAAAATCTCTATTTCAGCGTATAAAAACATCTGCCGTTGAGTGTTGTAATAATATGGATAATAATGCATATGTTCAGTTTCACTTTGAAGTGAGGATATTAGTGCGCCGAGTCAAAGTGATAAATCAAAGTACTTTTTATTTTGTCTCACCATACTTGGTTGTGTAACTACTCGGAGGTGGAGGTGTTTGGTCGCTTCGAACTTCATCTGTTTGGATCCTAATGAATGAATTGGGCTTGCTAAGTGCAACGTAGGTGTATCAAAGTAGCGCCGCGTGCCAGCCATCGAGTGCATGCATTGAAAACACGAGAGGTATGAATCAACTCGACTTATTCCCTTAACTAACGTAGTTTATAATGAAAAAACGGTGGAGTGTTGTTTTTTTTTTCCAGTGCTGTTTTTTTTTTTCTAGTTCAAAACTAAGGAACCATCAACTTGAGACGTGCTAAAAAAAAAAAAAAGGCAGCCCAGCTGGGGTGATAAAGGATGGCAAAAGATAAAACTGGTCTTTTGGCGACATCATTGTGACGGCATACAGCATTGTGTCTTGCATACTGTGTGTGACTAGTGGGAAGAACAGGTGTGTATAGGGTGTTTATCCCTTTCCCAACGAAATTTGACCTGTGATTTCCGAATGCATTTCAAATATCTTTATGAATGCAGTACTGATGCAAAACCTCAGACGTACAAAAACCATAGCCGTCAACCCTCACGTTTTTTCCGGGTTTCTCGTGTGTTTAAGCTCTTTTCCCGTAAAATATTCCGTATTTTAATACTTTCCTAACATTAGCCCTCTCATCAAACCTATCAGTCTCTGTACGGTTGTCCTGTTGCTACCCCATTGCACTTTCAGCTAAAAAAATATGTTTTCAAAGCATCGTTTTGCTTGCTTGAAGGCAACCTTAAGAGTGATGTTGGCCTTTTAAGATAACTGCTTGGTTGTTGTGAGAGCACGATTTGACGCCAATCTGTGCGTTAGTCCCGTTATAGCTTCACATCCCACTTAGTCCCGTTAGACCTACAGTATAGCTTCACATCCCACTTAGTCCCGTTAGACCTACAGTATAGCTTAGACCAACAGTATAGCTTCACAACCCACTTAGTCCCGTTAGACCTGCAGTATAGCTTCACAACCCACTTAGTCCCGTTAGACCTGCAGTATAGCTTCACAACCCACTTAGTCCCGTTAGACCTGCAGTATAGCTTCACAACCCACTTAGTCCCATTAGACCTACAGTATAGCTTCACATCCCACTTAGTCCCGTTAGACCAACAGTATAGCTTCACAACCCACTTAGTCCCGTTAGACCTACAGTATAGCTTCACATCCCACTTAGTCCGGTTAGACCTACAGTATAGCTTAGACCTACAGTATAGCTTAGCTTCACATCCCACTTAGTCCCGTTAGACCTACAGTATAGCTTAGACGTACAGTATAGCTTCACATCCCACTTAGTCCCGTTAGACCTACAGTATAGCTTCACATCCCACTTAGTCCCGTTAGACCTACAGTATAGCTTAGACCTACAGTATAGCTTCACATCCCACTTAGTCCCGTTAGACCTACAGTATAGCTTAGACCTACAGTATAGCTTCACATCCCACTTAGTCCCGTTAGACCTACAGTATGGCTTCACATCCCACTTAGTCCCGTTAGACCTACAGTATAGCTTCACATCCCACTTAGTCCCATTAGACCTACAGTATAGCTTCACATCCCACTTAGTCCCATTAGACCTACAGTATAGCTTCACATCCCACTTAGTCCCGTTAGATCTACAGTATAGCTTAGACCTACAGTATAGCTTCACATCCCACTTAGTCCCGTTAGACCTACAGTATAGCTTAGACCTACAGTATAGCTTCACATCCCACTTAGTCCCGTTAGACCTACAGTATAGCTTCACATCCCACTTAGTCCCGTTAGATCTACAGTATAGCTTAGACCTACAGTATAGCTTCACATCCCACTTAGTCCCGTTAGACCTACAGTATAGCTTCACATCCCACTTAGTCCCGTTAGACCTACAGTATAGCTTAGACCTACAGTATAGCCAGAGAGGGTTCAAGCGGAGCGAGAGGGCCCAACGTTCGTCCATTTCCGCGTTCTATTATTGCAAGGGGGTTGGGAGGGAATCCCCCTTTATGCAGACCAGAGTACGCCCTCGCTGCATTACGGTCAATGGGAGACTTGTGGAATGTTATCAATAAATTGGCCATTATGGCTTTCTGGATTTGTTGACGGTATTTTGGAATATTTTGTCATAATCTGTAAGTTTTTCCGATCATTTCAAGCCTAATAGTGTAATTTTTAGTGGATGGGTTTGTTAAGAAAATAACTTAATATCAGACCATGCTGCTGCTGGTTACTGTCTGGTTGCTAGCTAGCTAGCTAGCCGCCTACCTAAGGTAACATTTTAAACGGAGCAGTGTCATTTCTTTGAAATGACAACTACCTGAATAACATTAGTGACATTAGTTAAACCGGGTAGTTTATACTCAAGTGAACTTGCAATGGTATATACTGTTTAAGCGGAGTCTTTCAACTGTTAGTGACCTGGCAGCGCATAGCTGTATTGTCATGGTTACTGCCATTCACTTCCATTGCTTTTTAAGCTAACGTCCGCTAGCTAATTAGCTCGGTTCACGGACTAATTAAATTATTCATTCCGTGTCCTATAGAATGATTCATTGGTATCATGCATGATTTTAGACAGAAATACTGTAATCACAATTATGTTTGTATGTTGTTATTGCTTATTAAGAGCGAAAGTTTATTTAGTGACGTCGCACTTATGCAGACCGGAACTGTCCCGTTTTGCTCCCATAGTAACGTATTGCGTTGCAGTATCTTGATAGTAATGAAGGATCTTTGGTATAGCTTCACATCCCACTTAGTCCCGTTAGACCTACAGTATAGCTTCACATCCCACTTAGTCCCGTTAGACCTACAGTATAGCTTCACATCCCACTTAGTCCCGTTAGACCTGCAGTATAGCTTCACATCCCACTTAGTCCCGTTAGACCTACAGTATAGCTTCACAACCCACTTAGTTAATGCAGCAGTTTTGTAGTACGAATTCTTGCTGTCAGCAGAGGGTTAGCAACAGAAAGACGAATGTTTAAATTTCCCAGTATTTTGGGGCGAATAACCAGGGAAATGTCCCATATTTCAAAGGTTCAATTTTGACAGCTACTGTATTACAAAAACACCCTGAAGTACCATCAAAATGAATTAAGGCTATGCCAAAACTACTTTTTTTAAAAAAAAATTTTTTTTTGCTAATTATTGGTAATGCCTCACTGATCCATCATTTTGAAGAATGTCAAGTGCACTGCACATAAGAAATGACAGTTAGTCAATGACCAACACCAACATTTTTAACCAACAAGCACTCGATGACCTATAGAACAATGGTGATCTACACTGCAGCTGCTAGAGTTCAGCGGTTGTGTGTGAGGGATGTACCCATAGACATATATACATCTATGGATGTACCCATTCTACCCAAACAATGGAATTGAATGTAACCAAATGTTGGAAACAGGGCGCACCACACGGTGCCCAAGTGCAAAGGCCTTTAGTCTGTGGCTCACCCCGAGCAGATCAATGCCACTCTTGTTGAGGTTCTTCACAGAGGTGGACAGGTTTCCTCCCTTCCACTTGGGAAAAGTGTTCTTGTAGTCAGGAAGGGACTCCACTTCGGGCCAAACATCATTATTTGGTGTTCCCAGGGTTCTAAAGAACATCAAAATAGCATCAGTGTAAGTTAAAATAAAACACATTCATACTTTGTTTTCTTGACAAATGTTTTTCTCCAAAGCAAATCACAACATGGAATGCCAATAAATGTTACATTAGCATAACGAGTAACAGTTGAAAGAAAAATCGAATTGAAAATCCCAATCAAACACTAGTGCCAACACTACACCAGAGGTGCATTCAGACTCGTAAACATAGGCGAACGTTTGTGTACGTTTGCAAACAGTTTTCTGTTAGCCTTAAGTTTAAGGGGGAACATTTGCAAATAATCGCAAAGTAACAGTCTGAGGAGGTAGTGCTCCGCGAACATACACAGGACTGAGAGTCAGGAAATTATATGTGCCTGAAATTATCAAATACATTCAAAGACAATATAGAGAATAGCCTTTCTTGACATCCTTCTTTGGCGAGTTCAAGACCGAATTCAGGCACCACACCTGAACTCCATCAGGCCATACAATGGAACTGTGCAAAGAAAACATGTTCACCACAAACGTTCGCCACTGTTTGGCAAATCTGAACGCACCTCAGGCGTACGGTCACACCGGTGTGATGGGAATGTTGGAAAATTTCAGAAGCTTGAATTGTTGTGGAAGGGAATCTTAAGGCCCAATTCACACCAAAGATCCGCAACAAGACTAAACCATTGCAGAAGGAGTTGCAGTGGTGTGGATTAAGGTGCTGTGTCCACCAAACGCGTTTTTTGCGCCGACGGCGACAATTTTCAATGTAAAGTCTATGTAGCTCAGCGCTCACACTGTGCGCTGAGCTACATAGACTTACATAGACAGCGCTCACACTGTCGGCGCCGACGTTTTTGTCGCAGCGCTCAGAGCGCTCAAAGTTGAAATCTGTTCAACTTTTAGAACAGCGCCGGGCTCGTCAATGGCACTTCTCGTTATAAACCGTCTCTGGTCTTGGTAACTTAGCAACAATAAACACTTATCGAAGCGCCAAGAAGCACCGAGAGGAGGAGGTTGAGGGCGCTCTGGCTGTTAAAAACGCGTTTGGTGGACACAGCACCTAAATGTCCTTGCCAGGTGTTGCAAGCCGTCGCAAAGCATTCACCATGTCTAGTCGCATTTGCAAGGTTTTAGAACGTTGCAGGTCATCTTGTCACAAATCTTTGGTTTGAACCCCCCCCAGCGATGGAAGATGGACGCCAAGGAGTTGCGAGTGAGACAATTGTGCGGTGCTACCTGAATATCCTGAAGAGCTGGTCGATCTCAGAGTCGCCATGGAAGAGGGGCTTCTTGGTGGCGAGCTCCGCAAAAATGGTGCCGATACTCCAGACGTCTACGGGTGTGGAGTACCGAGACGCTCCCAAGAGGACCTCTGGGGCTCTGTACCACAGAGTCACCACCTACACACACACACACACACACACACACAAACAACTTCAGTGCTGTTGTACACTCAGACATAACAAAAGCTGACCGAATGGAATGTCACAAGAGATGTTTGGCTCATAAACCTTTTGCATTGTAATGCTCACACGCTGCATAGGGCAGCAGAGATGCACTCAAATTGCGGTGTTTACACAAATTCGTTCAAATGTATCTATTCAGACAAACAAGCTTGCCACAAACATTTAGCTTGGTTCAAGGCATTTGAGTGCACCTCTGTACTCTATAACTATACCATAAGATCCAAACGGGTAACATTATGATCACTATCAATCAATAATCAATAATCACACACACAAGCTGATGTTCTTGTGATATACCTCGTGTGTGTAGACCCTCACTGGCACGCCGAAAGCCCGAGCCAGCCCGAAGTCGGCCAGCTTGATGACGCCCTTGTTGTCGATGAGCAGGTTCTGGGGCTTCAGGTCGCGGTGCAGAACCCGTCGGCTGTGGCAGAACAGGATGCCCTCCAGGATCTGGTACAGGTAGCTCTGAAAGAAAAAAAGAGTTTTTATTACCATTATTGTATTTAAGAGAAGAATCCGCACACTTCAAGTCTTTGTGAAAAATGTGCTTTACTGATCAGTAAAGCAAATTTTTCACAAAGACTTGAAGTGTGCGGATTCTTCTCTTAAATATCCAGTCACTCTTAATCCTGCATCTCACACGGATGAGCGTGATTTTTTACCTTTTTATTACCATTATTATAATTAAAAAAAATGCAATGACATTGTGAAAACAAAAAGGATATCAATTTGTGAAAACATTATGACAAAGTATGCGTACAGACTGGAGTTAAATAAAAGATAAGAAATAAAGGTAACTCTGAGGGTAATCAGAGGGGGTCTCTGGCACATTATTACAGGGCTTAAAGCAAAGAAGAGCATTTCTGCCTTAAGTCACCTGGCATCTTTGAATGGGTCATAAGGCTGTAATCATATTGCTTACGTTCAAATCTTGAACAACCCAGCTCATGGCGGAATTCAGGAACAGTGCCTGAACACCTAAATCCCTAGTTTGGCTTTCACCATTCTAAGCTCAATCTTTTAAGATTGAACATTAGTCTGGGGAGTCAACGCTTTATTTCAACTGCACAAGAGGCGTGATCCATGGGCATAGTTCAACTGATTCTGTACGCTTTAGTCCTTCATCATCTTAAATCCCTGACATCATCTTAAATCCCTGACATCATCTTAAAGTAGGGGTGGCACGGTTCACAAAATCTACGGTTCGGTTCGTATCACGGTTCAGGGTAACGGTTTTCGGTTCGGTGCGGTTCTTGTTGTTATTTTTTCTTTTACTCTTTAACACTCCAGAAACATATTTCAGCACATAGCTTAATCATCCACAATTAGGCTAGAGTATTTAGAGAATAGTTATCATGTAATAATGCACAAACTCAATTTGACTTCACATAAAGCACATTATTGTCTGAGGAAACTTTAAGCTTCAGTTGAGATTTTGATAAAGCAAGAGGGAAGACATTGATGATTTCAACAATCTTTTCATTTATTTGGCAGGGATGGTGCACCACCACAAAATGTAGGTCGTCCACCCATATTTTTCATTGCATCGCCTTTTTATCGCTCTCCTTTCATATAGTGTGAATGATTTTTTAACAAGATGTAAAGCTTGTCTTTATTTGAAACACACACATTATGTCATTATTTATTCATTCTATATACTGACATGTCTGATATTCATAACAGCAAACTTTATGCAGATTATAGCCTACTATTCATTATAACTCCACCTCTTAAATTCAGCTGTCTGGCTGAAGCCTCAAAATATTGTAAACAAAGTAGCAGGCTAAGCTCATCATACTCTACTGGTTGGACTGTTCAGTTTCCCCACATGTGTTTTAATTTCAAGGTAAGCTTATACTTTTTCTCCTTGGGACCGGCCCTTTTAAGCCTTGGAGTTGAAAACATTGGTATTGAGATGGTCAGTCAACTTGAATGCAAGAGATTTTATCAAATGTCTGATGCTAACCGTTTTTAACAGTAATTTAGCTAATCGTCTTCTGTGCGTCATTGCGTTCACGATTGTGAATGTTCTATTTGGATTAATTTGGTAAAGTTGCACGCATAGTCTACAGTTGCGGAAGAACATGCTTCCACCCGAGCAGGATCAGGTGCATCAGTTTGACCACGCTAGGGATGATCTCTTGCACTTGCCATTTCTAATACCTTGCGCGCAGCACTCAAAACTCCATACTACTCTCGCACATAAGGGAAACACGTCGTCACATATGTGAATCAATTGCGCATGCCATAAGCCTGAACCGTAGGACCGTACAACGAAAACACACTCCGGACCGTGACATGCGAACCGCACGGTTCGGAGCATTTTTCAAAAACCGTGCCACCCCTATCTTAAAGGTATACTATGCAACGTTTTTCAGCTAATCAATTCGTTCCATACTGTTATATATGAGTCATTATCGGTCTGTAGCGGTAGAACCACACTTGCAACTTCAGGAGACCTCGGACACGCACCCATGCTCTACTCCAGGAGGTGGCATGCAAAGTCTCATGAAAAGGCACGGCAGACTGACCGATAGAGGAGTTTCGTTAAAAATACACGCTAAAGCTGTAGGGGAAGCTCTGCAGAGACATATGCAAGCATAAAACGAGCGAAAACTAAAAGTGAAAGCGAAACCGGTGCAGAAATTGCCAATCCTGCATAGTTTACCTTTAAATCCCTGACATCATCTGCAAATTCTGGTCCCTGGAATTCCTAAATATATACTGTACTTGAAACCACTTACTTTTACTAGAGTTGAATCCATGAACTGGCCTGAGGGTATTGAGTCGAGGTACTTCTTGAGGTCCATGGAAAGGAACTCAAACACCAGGTAGAGTTTAGCCTCCTGCATAAGCACGTCAAGAAGCCTGTGGACCGTGTGGGAGACAGAAGTTTTGCTGTTAAGTGTTGCCAGTATCTATACCAGAGATTAAGAGTGTGCTGTATAATATGGTGTCATATATTGGCCAATATATGCACTGACTGGCCAAAAAGCACTAATCTTTACATATCTAGAGACATCTTACTGCATCTTAGAGCATGTTATAGAAGCAGATTGTCTCCTCCTTCATGTCCAATCCTTTAACCTAGATAAGTCTTGGTGCAACTGCTGTAAATACACCATGCATCAATTACTCCTCAAAGGAGAGAAACTCAGAAAATGTGAAAGCGAGCCCAAGAGTTACAGTAGAAGTGCCAATCATAGGTTAAGACAACTTTTCCATCTGGCATTTGGCAGCTGAAGATCCTGAGGTTGGGTTTTGGAGGACAGTATTATTGTTGTCTTTGTTTGTAAATACTTCATGTTTGTCTATATTCCCCTTTTATGCCCTATCTTTAATTTGTATTGCTGTATGAAGCACTTTGGTCTTAAATGTGCTATATAAATTAAACATACATAGCACTTTGTAGGGTCCGCTATCACTTAAGTCACATTGGTGAGTCATACTGGATAAACACACATCTACAGTATTTATCTATCTAAAACAAAGTGTTCCTGGGAAAAAGGCAAACTGTGTTTGTGAAGACGCATCTTATGCTTGTCATGCTCTGGCATCTTAATCAATGAACCACCAAGATTTTTGTGCAAACATTAAGGATTATTTTATTTTTTGTGTGGTTGTTGTTTGCATTTTCAAGCTCTAGACGTACAGCATCCCTGAAAAAGTGGCCCTCCGAGGTTTTGCTGGTTTGTGTGAATTTGCAGGCCTCGACACACCTTGATCTCTATCCAACCAGTTGTAATCAGGCAGCCCACCACATAACAGTGGAATCTCTGCCACTTTAGCTGGCAGAAGTGCCCGTGCTCAAAGCACCATGACTAAGCGGCTAGAAAGGGGCCACGCAACACGAGCAACACACTCCACCAACCCCTCTCAGAACCCTGTGGTGCTTTTTCCCTTTGGATTATGCAAATGGAGATTAAAACTGTCAACTGGTGACGAATCAAGCTGTCAAATGTTATTTTTATGGTTGCTATTGGTCTCTCAATAATGTACAGTTTTGGGCTTTGCTTAATCTTACTCTTAACTTTGGGCCTCTCTGTAGTTCTGAAAGTGGCATCATCTCGTAATGCAACATTAGCAGTGATAGTGTAACCTGATAATGTGTGAGTTAATTGACATCTGTTAGTTCCTTTGGAGAAAGGTGCCAGCCAAATAAATAATGATAGAGGTGATCTAGTTGATGGCTAGATGCATACATAATGAGAGCGAATTTGGAGAAATGGAGAACTTGTGGCAAATCAAGCAGTCACACAGTTTTGTTAGTTATTGCTCCCTCAATAATGTACTATTGGGATTTGTTTCATCCAAACATTTTGGGTCATACACTATAAGAAGTGATCTACTTCATCACAGCTTCATGCATCTAACATACAATGAGAAAACAAAGGATATGGAGAATTTCTGTTAATTCCTGCAATCATTGTGCAATTCAAAACTGCTTAGCCAACTACATACATTTGTTGGTCTCATCCAAGCTCTCTTGGACAAAGCGAGCTCTTACCGGACGACATTAGGGTGCTGCAGCTCTTTCAGCAGAGATATCTCCCGGACGGCAGTGCTCGGGACACCTTCCTCTTCACTCTCAAGACGGATCTTCTTCATAGCAACCACCTGACCTGTAGCCTTATGCCTGCCTTTGTACACCACTCCATAGGTACCTGGGATTGCAAGACGACACAGCAGTGAGGACTAGCAATAAAGTAGAGGAGCGGTGTGTGCACAAATCTATCAAAACACCCATACAAAGGTATTCATCCATAACCACAGGAAAAAAAACAGAATATTGCCGCTTATTGAGAGCAACATTTTCATCATAAGATAGCTGGTGCAGTGGATTGGCCAGATGTGCAGTCAACTTCAACATTAGTGCTTAATTATTTACATCTAAATTGTAGAAAGGATTATATCTTTGCAGAGTTCAATCTGAAATGTACCAGAGGGTTACATCTGTACCATGTTTCTAATTCGATCTGGAACGATTTGCTTATGTATGCTCAAGTACGACTAAGCAATATAAATTTGAAAAACTCTCAGTTGGTCTCCACAGAGTATGCCCAACAGGCACTACAAAACAATGTCGCGCAACGTTTTTTGGCTCACTTACAAGGTCGTGTACCAAACAAGCAGTTGTTCAACAGTTGACTGTTGCTTACTGTGTGAAGACAGTAGAATACTGGATGACTAACAATAACTGAAACTTTACCTTCACCAATTTTCTCAATCTTCAAGTAGTCCTCCATTTTGACCGGTTCCTGAGAAGGTAACAGTGATAAGTGTTAGGTAGCGTTAGACTACATTATGGGAGATTTTCATAATAGCTAATTAGCACAACTTTACAACCTCGTAATTTTTTTTCGAGTAAACATCTGTGCATGGATTTAACTGGATTCACAATTAATCGTAAGCACCCTAATGACTAGTTTTAAGCCTTGATTAATGTCGATACCTACTAAGGTTAAGTTTGCTTAACTGTCTGGGGAGGGCGAACACTTCTAGGACTTCAAGGAAGTCATTACGACGACTAAAGTTTAACATAACTTCTCAATCTGTTGACTTATAAACATCCAACCTTTAGTGGGATAAAGGTATGACCACGATAGATTAGGTTACGATCACGACAAGTGATACGTGTTTACCAATTAAATGATCTAACGGTGGCTACATAGCAAAGTTACCCTGAACTCTTGCATTTCTCAAAATGTAACGTTACGCTATCCTCCATATAATCGTTAACGTTAGATAACGTTAGCGTAACTGATTATTCAGGTCCTAAAAAGAAACATGATGTCAGGTAAAGCTATACTGAAATCATAAGTTATAAATCAAGGCACCAATCGCTATGACTGTTTTCATTGTATAAAAAGGATTGCAATGAGATAACTTAGCCAAACGTTTGCAACGTGACAGACTGTACATGCTAACTTAGCTGGCACTAGCATCAGCTAATCAGTTACCTTGTATCAAAACATCTGTTTTTTAGAAGGTTTGCTAACATCGGATATTTCTTCCATACACACACAATAAGCAAATGTAAAACTAAACTCATATTAGCATGTGAAAGAAATGCTCACCGCTCCTCAAAACTATTTTCTTCGGGGATGAGATGGTTGACAAAAACCTTCCCCGCTTCAGCTTGCAACTAGTAGAGTAGTGCTGCTGAATGGTTTTCTGCTAAGCTGTTTTCTTCAAACTAACCGCGCCCGACGTGTTTGAAAACGGACCAATGCGTGAGCCAGCTGTTTTTCAAAATGGCCAATAACGCGGCAGAGGGCGGGAGATGGGTTTTAAAAAACGGTGGTGCCTGTCGGGAATGTTTTCGGTGTAAGTTTAAACGCGAAAAGATGTGTGAGGATTATCGTGGTTATGTGTGTATTATTGTTTGACACGTTTAAGAAGTTGGGATATTATTCCTGACCCCGTCTATTAGCCTACTATAGGCTAGGGTAGCCTACGGTATATCAGGCTGGAATGAAGACGTTTTAGACAATACAGTGCAGATTAATCATTAGGCCATATGCTTAACTGCAGCTGACTTGTAGCCAAGGCCCTTCCTATTTGTTTTGTTATATTGTTTCCATTTGGATGGCTTCTCGAACTAGAATGCGATCTTCTTTCAACATCAGAACACGCCTCCTCGGTTTTACCTCAAGGAGCCAGGAGATGGCGGTCTTGGACTGGTATTTTTGTTCCTTTATGTGCGCGTCGGTGTGTAGGTGTGTCTCATCTCGTGCACGAGTCCAATGATAGGGCAGAGAGACAGGTGGAGAATAAATGTAGAGTAGACTATAGCTGGAGAGTGAAAGAGAAATATAGAGAGCAGAGCACCAGGATTACATCACTGTTCATAGAGGAGGAGCAGTTCCTTTCACACAAGCACCCATAGGCTACCTGTTTATGTCTAGATCACATAGCCTCTCCTAAAATCCATTTGGTTCTTTATTATCTTCACACGCACACGCACACACCCACCCACCCACACACACACACACACACACACACACACACACACACACACACACATTTAGACCTGCAAACAACATTTTCAACGCTTGTCTCTCTCAGTCCCCTCAGGGGGTCTTCTCTGTGTGTGAGTGTGTGTCGTGTGTGTGATGAGCAGTGTCTCGCCGCCACCAGTCTGCTTATGAAGGAATAGCTGTAATAAGCCCCTTTCTGTCTGGAGTGGCGGTAGCATCGACTCAGCCCTCGACTGGGTGGGTATGTGGATAAATCTGTGCCACTCTGCTGAGCCCTGAGTCTGTCTCTGGCTAATCCTGCCGGGGAGGCGAGGACAGGGGGGGGGGGGGCGCGTCGATGCTCAGGGCTTTTAGACACATAAATATGAACCTGGCAGGTGAAAAGGTGCTAAAGCCTTGGCACTGAAAACACACTGGATAATTCTCCCTCAGGAGGGGAGTCCTCGGCAACAGTGTTACACACACACACACACACGCACACTGATGCACACCCAAATGGATTACTGACACAGTGATTGCTGTCTGTGGAATGGCTTGCACCTTGCCATATCTCAGCTGGTTCCCATGAGTTGTTTTTCTTTATTGATTATTCCTCTCTGTGTGACACTGTGCCTTTTCCTCTGAGTCTGTCTCATTTCCGTTTGTGTCATTTTTTCATGTTCTGTGTGATCCGTCTCTTTTCCTCGTGTGCGATTGGGAGTGGGTTATGTCGGCAAGAGAGGGCGTGGTCCTCTTCTCTCTTTCTTTCGCTTCTTCCCTCTCTACCCTTCTCTTTCACTCCACACACATGCCCACTCTCTCTCCCTCTCTCTGCTTCCCCCTCTCTCCCCTCCTCTCCCTCTCTCCATCTCTCACACACTCTTCCCTTTTCCTCTCTCTCTCTTGCTCACACACCCCCTCTGTTTCTCTCTCTCACTCTAACTCTTTCTCTCTCTCTCTCTCTCTCTCTGTCCATCAGTAAACTGATCTGTTGACAGGGTGCCCGGGGAGAATTCCTTTTCTGGAAGGACCCGAGGCACCCTGGTCCCTGCTCGTCCCTTCAGGGCGTCTGAGCGCTGGGTGTCACATTTAATATAACGCCACGCGCAAACTAGCCTACACACACACACACACACACACACACACACAAAAACACGCACGCTCAAATGTGTTCCATGCGCGCTCGCATTAAGAAGACTGACTGGCAGCGAGCTGTCACTCATTTTCGCTTCCACACGCTCACTCTTGCTCTCTAAAAGCAATTTCTTTGTCTTTGCATTTGTGTATTATTCCTCTGCGCTGCACTTTCTCCTGCTCTCCATCCACTCAGTGGGATTCTTTCATCCTTTTTTAAATAAAGGTGTAGCAGGTAGGAAGATAAACACCATTCATGAAGGATTCACTCTGCCTTTCTTTCTTTTGTCTTTATCTTGCAGACTTGATATTATACTTATCTCTGTTTATTTTATTCCACCACCATTTCATCATTCTCATTCTCAGTTTTTCCTGTCATTTGCACTTTCTCTCTCTCTTTCTCGCTTTCTCCCTCTGTCTCTCTCCCTCTCTCTCCCTCCCTCTCTCTCTCTCTCTCTCTCTCTCTCCCTCCACGCCCCGTGTTTTGAGTGAGATGGTGAGTCTCTCAGAGCTCGGCAGAAGGAGTGTGTGTGAGTGAGACTGAGTGCGCGCACAGAAGCATCAGTCAGTTTCTCTCTCTCTCTCTCTCTCTCTTTCTCTCTTTCTCACACGCATAAGCACAAACACTCTCCAAGCAGACCATCTGTGTTTTTCTCCAATCAGGAATATTCTGGATTTTATTTTTTATTTCATTTTTATTTGAATTTACACATTTTTTTCTTGTTCAATCCTGAGGAGCTCTCCATGGTGGACTTTCATGTTGGAATGACGGGAACGCTGAAGACCACAGCACGGAACAACCTGGACTTCCAAAATGAGTGAAGAAGTGAAGGAGAAAGGCAGTGGGAAAACAACACACAAAAAGAAGAAAGGAAAGAAGGTAAGGAAAAGCAGGACTATTCTTCCCTCTGACTGATCTCTCTCTCCCTGCCCCGGCATGTTCTCTGGATTCGGTCTCCAGATGGTTTGGAGAGGTAGTGAGCTTTGGCTGATGGGAGGCATGATGAAGTGCTCTTGTGTTACTACATATTATTAAGCGTACACTGTCCATAAATGGATGATTGACTTTGCTGCCCTTTCTTTGTTGTGTTTCTAGTTTTGGTGAAAAGGAGCAGTTTTATTGTGTTAAAGATGGGGTTAGGAAAGGTTACTTCATGTTGGATTGAGTGGCATTCTAGATTTTGGTTTTCTTACTGACAATAGAATTTAGTTCAACAGACATATATCTATATGGCAATTGTGCATAACATTTCTTTAAAGACAGGACATATTTTATTAAAGAAAAAGTTGTTCCATTGGTGAACTGAATGATTTTGGTGGATTTTGATTGGCTTAATATGCCTTCATTTCTTTGTTGTTTGAATTTAACTGTCATCATTGTGGTTTCCATACTTGCATACTTGCTTGTGCTGTGAGTGTGTGAGTGCCAATTTGTGTGAGGTTACGTAAGTGTAGAGCGTCTTGGATGATTTGAGGAGTGTGCATATCATTTTTTGCACACATCTGGCTAAATGCCAAAATGCCTTTGTGTGTGTTTGTGTGCGTGTGTGTGTGTGTTTGTGAGTGGTGTGTTGGTCTGACAGAAGCTGTCTAGGCGGTTCTTCTTAGACTTTAGACAGATCTTATCCTAATTGCTGTCCTGTGGGGGGAGCTTTCCCCTCCTAATGAAAGGTTTTTCGAAACTACTGGGACTGACTCATCAAAGGCGTGTGTGTTTGTGTGTTTGTGTGTGTGGTGTGCGTGCGTCTGCGCTTGCATGGATTTATTTACACAGGTGTGTATTTCTGCTTAGACGTGTGCTTGTGTGTGCATGAGTGTGTGCATGTGTGCGTGTGTGCGCGTGTGCACCCATTCATGTGCATGGAAGTAGAAGGGTGACAGGGGTAGATGTGTGTGTGACTGTGGCATTTTTAGTCTTGTCTTCCTTCTAAAAGGGTAACAGCACTCAGCCTGGAGTCGTGCACTACTGAGTACACTCAGCCTGGAATCGCGCACTACTGAGTACACTCAGCCTGGAGTCGCACACTACTGAGTACACTCAGCCTGGAATCGCGCACTACTGAGTACACTCAGCCTGGAATCGCGCACTACTGCGTACACTCAGCCTGGAATCGCGCACTACTGAGTACACTCAGACAAGCTGACACAGTAGGGCAGTAGGACAAGGCCAGGTGGAATCCAAACAACGCAGGTGAACAGAATACAGGGCTCAGAGTCACAGCTAGGAATTATGGGAAGGGGACATAGAATGTTGCTTTGAAGTTCAGGGGTGAAAGGTCAGCTATGGAGACCACACCCTCTTTCTCCCATCCCCCCCGCTCTGCATCTCCATTTCCATGGCAACTGGTTTCATTGTGGAGGCGTTGCTATTGGTTAGAAATTCACATCAGCAAATGTCAGGCACCTTGTATGTCAGGCTTTTCCTTGTAATGCATCTGGACATTTCGGAATTACTGATGAAGATTGATCATACAATTACACACACACACACACACACACACACACACACACATGCGCGCATGGGTGCAAGCACAAACGCGCACAGACACAGACACACACACACACACACACACACACACACACACACACACACACACATGCACAATAAAAACAGTTTATATAAACAAACTGTAACTGCTGCAATTCCTGTCAACAAAATGTTTCTAAATTAATTGTCCGTTAAATTGGGCAAGCTCCTTGTTTAAACTCCTGAGGAGCAGTTTCTGAAGGAATAGCCTAAAGGCTGTAGCTCTACATGCACGGTGGGAGCAGTGCATCCATGGTGATATGATCGTGTTGTCATGGAAATCTGAGGGGGCAGACTGATTGGGCAGAGGCATCATGTCATACACTCTGAATTGTGATTGTGTGCGTTATGTTGATGTGTTGGACACAGTAGCTGTAAACTCTGAATTGTGATGGTGTGCGTTATGTTGATGTGTTGGACACAGTAGCTGTAAACTCTGAATTGTGATGGTGTGCGTTATGTTGATGTGTTGGACACAGGTAGCTGTAAACTCTGAATTGTGATGGTGTGCGTTATGTTGATGTGTTGGACACAGTAGCTGTAAACTCTGAATTGTGATGGTGTGCGTTATGTTGATGTGTTGGACACAGGTAGCTGTAAACTCTGAATTGTGATGGTGTGCGTTATGTTGATGTGTTGGACACAGTAGCTGTAAAATGCATTAAAAAAATGCAATCTGAGAAAATGAGCAAAGAATGGAGAGAGGATGATTAGCGGTCCGTCAAACGACTTCACCCAGATGAGCGGCGTCTATAGGCATCAGACAGAACTCACGCCAGATCTTAGTCAGATCTCCAGGTGTACTGTGCTGCTTTACCAGTGCCTTACCGTGTACGGAATTCATATGGACATTATATCAGTTAAGCAAAACCAGCGACTGTGTTACTCAAAAGGGCATAATGACTGGATTCATCAGATTCACACACACATTTGTGGTGTGATTGCAGGCGTCCACCTGTGGTCAAGATGACCCGAAGCCTACAGGTGTGTGTGTGTGTGTGTGTGTGTGTGTGTGTGTGTGTGTGTGTGTGTGTGTGTGTGTGTGTGTGTGTGTGTGTGTGTGTGTGTGTGTGTGTGTGTGTGTGTGTGTGTGTGTGTGTGTGTGTGTGTGTGTGTGTGTGTGTGTGTGTCTTGGTCACTGTGGGCGGTCAGGTGTCTCCCTGATGCTGGAGGTATATCATCCTGAGGGGATGGGAGCTCATGCATCCGCTTAAAGGACAAGGTCAATGTTACTCATCCCATCATGTCAGGCAGAGAGCAGATTTTTTCCCCTTGTGACGAAAAGGTGTGTGTGTGTGTGTGTGTGTGTGTGTTTTCACTTGGCTCTCTTAATCTCCCCTCCCTTCTTCCATCCCTCTACTTAACTCTCTCCATCCTTCCCTCTCTTCTATCGCTCTCTCATCCTCCTTTACTTTCTGTTCCCCCTCACCTACTATCCCTCCTTCCCTCTCTATCTCTCCTCCTTTCTCCATCTCTCTTTCCCTCATCTCATCACTCTGCCTCTTCCTCTCTTTCATTCCCCTCTCTCCTTCCTTTCTTCCTTCCCTTCCTGGCTTTGTTATTCCGTCTCTCCCTCTCTCCACCCTCTCTCACTTATTTCTCTCCCTCATTTCTCTCTCCTCTCCTTCACCCATCTTTCTCCTTGTATCCCTCCTTTCTTCTCTCTCCTCTTCTCCACTTGCCACCACCCTGTTTCCCTCCCTCCCTCCCTCCTTCCATCCCTCCTTCCCTCCCCCCTTCCCTTGTCTCTTTCTATCGCTCTCGTCTGAGGCTGTCTGATAAGCGTTCAAGCGGAGTTCAGTAAACACAGAAGAGGCAGCTCACACTGCCCCCGTGCCGTCTCACACACACCCCACACACACACACACACACACACACACACACACATCACTCTGACGCCGTGCTGTCACTCACATACACATCAGAGGCGGACAAAATGTCCGTCCTTCTCGCCGGCGTACACCATGGGAACTACTGCTGAAGTGGGGCTGTGTGCGGGGATCCTTCCTTCGGGTTTTCCACTAATCGCTCCCTCTCCCCTGTATATCGTCGCCTTCTACGGTGGCTGGGATGGGATTTTTTTTGTGTGTGTGTGTGTGTCGTGCTGAATCACTCCATTCATGCCTGGAGTCTTTGTGTCTGTGAAATCCGGCTGCCATGTCTGCTGCCTGTTGTCATGGTTTGTTTTCCCCCCGTGCTTGAAGCCCCTGAGCCAGCCGTACAGCAGGCTTGATTCACCAGCACAAGAATGGACCCACATGCCCACAAATGGCTGGCTTTGGCTTTCGGGATGAGCTGTACATGTATGTGAGAGTGTGTATGTATGTGTGTGTGTGTGTGTGTGTGTGTGTATGCTACTTGTACACAATCTCTGGTGAGCGATAGCCATGCTAGATGTATTAATGATTGTAGCCATGGCAACAAGAGGGTTCTCCTGCAAGACAGCGAGGGCAGCGGGAGGGAGGGGCGGATAATGAGGGATAAAGAGAGAGCGAGGGACAGAGAGAGAGAAAGGAAGAGAGAGAGAGAGAGAGAGAGAGAGAACGAGGGACAGAGAGGGAGAGGGAGAGGGAGAGAGAGAGAAAGAGAGAATGAGGGACAGAGAGGAAGAGAGAGAGAGAGAGAGAGAAAGGAAGAGAGAGAGAAAATGAAGGGAGAGAGAGAGGAGAGGGAGAGAAGAAAAGGAAGAGAGAGAGAGAGAGACAGGAAGAGAGAGAGAAAATGGAGAGGGAGAGAGAGAGAGGAAAGAGAGAGGGAGAGAAGAAAAGGAAGAGAGAGAGAGAGAGAGAGAGAGAGAGAGAGAAAATAATTCTAATGATTCAGAATGTGTGGGTGTGGTGAAAGAGGATTATTGATTTGGAATCATAAAATATGAGGTGAATAGAGATACATTGTTCTCAAATAACGTTGTCAACGCCAAGAGCTACAGTACACTTCCCTGTTCAGCCTTGACAAGTTTGTATTAACATACATCATAAATACAATCAGTCTCCAGACTGCCGTCCCAAGGCTTGGGTCCTGTCTATGATCTACACATGTCCTATCACGGTGCCTCCCTATGTTATTGGATGCTGTCAGACACTTGATGGCATGGGCTGTGATTTACACGTCCATCCCTGGTGTTGTGCTGCTGGTCTGGCCTTGGGTCTGGCTCCTCTCACAGGCCGTAAGGCCACTCAAAGGCTGGATCTGGACTAAGTGGCACCTGGTCTGGAAATAATCTTAGCTTTGATCAGAGAACCCAATGTGCAATACATCATGGTCACCAAACAAGCATGGTCTCTCTCTCTCTCTCTCTCTCTCTCTCTCTCTCTCTCTCTCTCTCTCTCTCTCTCTCTCTCTCTCTCTCTCTCTCCATACACATATCTGCCCTTCACATCTAAGCACTCTCTCTCTCTCTCTCCCTCTATCTTTGTCTCTCTCTTCCCTTCTCTTTCTCTCTCTACATGCTACCACTTGGACAACTTTTAAAGAATAATAATATTGCCTACCACAGTTATGCTGATGACACACAAATTTACTTAGCCTTGTCGCCTAATGACTATGCACCTCTTGACACTTTAAGTACCTGCATTGAACAAATTAATCACTGGATGTCATACAACTTCCTCCAAATAAACAAAGACAAAACTGAAATAATAATCTTTGGTAAAAAAGAGGAAAGGTATAAGATTGCCACCATCCTAGAAAATAAGAAAATGAATACAAAGGATATGGTTAGGAATCTAGGTGTCCTGATCGACAGTGATTTAAATTTTAACAGCCACATGAAAGCAATTACCAAGTCTGCATTTTACCATCTTAAAAATATTGCCAGGCTTAGGGGTTTTATGTCCAAAGATGACCTTGAAAAATTAGTTCATGCTTTTATTTCTAGTAGGGTTGATTACTGCAATGGGCTGTTCACGGGTCTCCCAAAAAAGACCCTCAAACAGCTCCAAATGATACAAAATGCAGCAGCAAGAATACTTACAAAAACAAAACGAACAGAGCACATAACCCCTATTTTAAAATCACTCCATTGGCTCCCAGTGAGTTATAGGATTGATTTTAAGGCATTACTGCTGGTTTTTAAATCACTTAATGGGATAGGGCCAAGGTATCTAATAGACATGTTTCAGCGATATATACCACCCAGATCACTCAGATCACAACAAAAGTTAATTTTAAACAAACCCATTGTGAGTACTAAACATGGTGAAGCAGCACTCAGCTACTATGCTGCTCACCTCTGGAACCAACTTCCTGAAAGCATCCAGAAAGCCCCAACACTCTGTTGTTTTAAAACAAGACTTAAGACCAAACTTTTTTCAGATGCTTTCTGTTAACTCACAATGGCTTTTAATGGCTTTTATTTACTTTTATTTATTCTTATTTCTATTTTTACATTTTATTTTACGTTCTTATGCCTTTATTTACTTTTATTTATTCTTATTTCTATTTTTACATTTTATTTTATGATCTTATGCTTTTTTACTATTTTTATGTTTTATTTTATTTTATCTATCCTCTTTTAACTATTTTACTTATTTTATATTTTATTTGAATTGTTTTACACCTGGTTTTATGGTTAATTTTAATGACCATTATATTGACTGAGTGATTATATATTTGTGTATATCTGTGTGAAGCACTTTGAATTGCACTTGTGTATGAAATGTGCTATATAAATAAATTGCCTTGCCTTGCCTTGCCTTCTCTCTCATACACATCCAGACACCTCAAGAGCTCCAGACTCATCACACACAGAGCTTCCTAAAGCAGTGCAGAGCTGAGTTTCTCTCTGGTCTTCATTCATAACCCCTTCTCCATTCCAACTTCCTTCTGTCTAAATCCCCCTTGTCCTTTTTCTGTCCTCCTCCTACTCACATTTTCTTTTCATATTCTCTCCTCCTCTCCCTCTTCCCTCCCCCTCCCTCCCTCTCTCTGTTTTTCTTCTCTCTCTCTCCCTCACATTCTCATCTTTTTCTTTTGTTCAAGTGTAACGAGACTGAACAGGAAGTACTTTATGTCAGTTCATACTCACCTTCATGGTGTCATCTGGAAGTGTGTGTGTGTGTGTGTGTGTGTGTGTCCTTTTGTATTTTTGTGCATGTGTGTTAGTGTGTGTATATGCATGTGTGCACGTTTGATATGCATGTGTGAGTTCATTGAAGTGTGTATTGTATATGTGCATGGGTGCAAGTAACAGTGTTTACACATCTACACGTGTGTGTGTGTGTGTGTGTGTGTGTGTGTGCCTGCGTGTGTGCACATGTGTGTGCTTAAGCATGGTTTGGCATGTCAGGTTTGAGGATTAGGAATAGCAGGTATGCAGTGTGTGTGTGTGTGTGTGTGTGTGTGTGTGCTTAAGCGAGCAGGTATGCAGTGGTATTACTGTTCAATGAGGAGTTAAAGGGAGGAGGATTAGAGCTGTCAAACCAACAATCACAGAGAGAGAGAGAGAGAGAGAGAGAGAGAGAGATACACAGGGGAGAGAGTGTGTGTATGTGCAAGAGAGAGAGATAGGAAGAGAGGCAGAGAGAGAGAAAGACATTTTCAAAATGTATACTCTTGTTTGAAACTGATTAAATCCGGCTGGATCTAATGTGGTCTCATGTTGCTAGGCATTACATCATTCCATTCTTTGACGTTGCTAACAGGCACATGTCTGTTTGATCAATAGCTATCCCTTCTGACATAATAGGTATGCCCTTGACCATGTGATGCAAAAAAAAAGAGTAGGCTTCAAATTCATCACCAAATTAGGTGTGTTTCAGGCAAGCCTATATGCTATTGGAGAGCAGACGCTTAATCTTACCAGTAACGGAACCACAGAGCAAGTTGCGAATCACTTTCAATTCTGAATTAACCATGATTAATTTGGGTCTTTATTGTTAGTCATGACATGGTCAGAGGAAAATACCTGTCAGACTGTGCATTTTTCTTTTTTTTTGCTATAACCAGACACCTATAAATAGAACCAATCATTGGTTTAATCACCGTTTTAAACCAATGCCCTGGACAGTGGTAACCATAGCAACAGTAAATAACTTCAAGGTGTCCTGGCACCATGAAATAATGCTCTCAGCTGCGGAGACTCCAGCATCCTTCACCTCAGCCTGCAAATCCATTAGTTTCACACGTCCTTAGACCTACAGTAGGTAGTGCTTAACCTTTCCCCAATTGCTTTATGATGAACCTTCGTAAGCTGCGCACTACACCTCTCCCAAGGACATCCTAAATGAATGTATAGATATGTTTTTTCGTTACATCAAAGGACTTATTAGCTTACAAAGTCCCCCTCGTGCCTATAACTGGATGGAGGCCGCACAGTGCGTCATAAAGGGATATTGGTTATCTGAGGTCCAAATGGGACCGCTAATCATACAGAGCTCGACTGAAGACAAGAGTGGAGGATTCCTTTGAGCTGTGATTAGCGTGTGTGTGTGTGTGTGTTAGTATATATATATATATATATATATATATATATATATATATATATATATACAGTATGTGTGTGTGTGTGTGTGTGTGTGTGTTTATGAGAGCTGTGCTCCTACATGCACCTGCTGAAGTGTCCCTGACCAAGACACTGAACCCCATACTGCTCCCGATGCACAGGTTGGCACCTTGCATTGCAACCTCCAGCATCAGTGGTGTGCAGGTTGGCACCTTGCATTGCAACCTCCACCATCAGTGGTGTGCAGGTTGGCACCTTGCAATGCAGCCGCCGCCATCAGTGGTGTGCAGGTCGGCACCTTGCATTGCAACCTCCAGCATCCGTGTCTGGGTGTGAACGGTTGAATGTGAGACATGAAATGGGAAAGTTCTGTGAGTACTCAGAGTAATGGAAGTGTACTATATGAGAAGTGTACCATATGAGTCCATTATCATTTGATATACACATGGCCTACATGCATAAATGTACTGTATGTTTGTGACCAATACAGTAGACCAGGGCTCTTCAATTAGCGGCCCGCGGGCCGGATCCGGCCCCCGAGATACTTTGTAGTGGCCCTTGAAGTGTTGGCTGATGTTATATATGAGCAAATCTTTATGATCGGTAGAGACGTAAATAGCTGGTGGAAAACACGCTAATGGAGGTGCAGTGATAGGCTACACTGCGAGTAGCGCCTAGAAATAATGTTCTGTGTGGTGCGTTGCCGCTGTAGGCTACTTTGTTACTGGATATTATACAAAGAGGTGCCTTGCTTCGTTTTTACGCAGCGTCACCAACATGTTGACGTGCGCCAAATCCAAGCTTTTTTCCTCAAAGCATGAAGCATTTTCGGTGCATGAAATCTCACCGGTAGTGTGCCTCTCCAGTCAAGCAGATCCTCGCGAAAACATTCGCCACTCGTAATGTAGCTATTGGAGCAAATAGGAGTCGGTTTAAAAGTTTAACTTTGGTGGCATCAGTTCTGTTGCATGCTCTCACTCGCTCTGAAGTCCTGCAGCCACTGCACCTCAGCCAATTGCATGTAACGTTTTGACCGAGTTGAACATAAGTTCCATCTTAGCTTAGTTTCAACGTAAATTGCCACTACGTTGGAGTATTATAAGCTACTAACATTTTAACGGGTTGCACCATGGAAATAGTTTCAGTGTGAAACTAATACACATCCATCGTCTTGATGTCAAGTCCACTGTAAGTAACATTGATCTGTGAACACGTTCATCCAATTTAAATGGTGGGAACGTTAAATGTATGTTGAGAAGAGTTACATATGCGACCGATTACGCACATTTAATTCATTTAAACACTGTTTGAAACCTGTTTGTGCCCATTGGAAATTGTATGGACCTAGCAGGTACTGCGCAAAGCTCAGATTCCATTGCTGTTAATGTTATCACAGATTTCATATTAGCCATAGCAATGCAGATCCAGTGTCACATTCCCAATGCCTACCACTGTGGTAGTCTGGGCCTGTGGCAGAAATATTCCCAAAACACAAATACAACAAAATAACCACAAAATAATTATGCTTTTACAAAATGCAACATATTAGCAATATAGATCCAGTGTCACCTTCCCAATGTTGGCCTACCACTGTGGTAGTCTGGGCCTGTGGCAGAAATATTCCCAAAACACAAATAACCACCAAAAAACGATATTATCAGAGAATGTCTAATAAGGGACGGGCTCTGATATTATGCATTTACAAAATGCAACATTTGAACACCCATATTTGTGCTGTTGTAGTTTATTGTATCTACATTTGTACGTAATTACTCATATTTCAAGCGGTATTTCTCCGGCCCCTCAGTTGTGATACTTTTCATGAACTGGCCCCTATTACAAACTAATTGAATAGCCCTGCAGTAGACACTGATAATGGCCTGTACAGACTACAATTTTTTCGATCTTTTTACGATTGACCATGTCAGATTAGGCGATCACAGAACCACAAAATCGTGCGGCGTCTTGGTCGCAAGAGTGGCCACATTACAAGATCGTAGCCTTCTCATCGTGTGTCGTCACAGTGTCAGTGTCAACACGGGAGTCGTAGGAGATTCCCCAAAAATTCTAACACGCTACACTTTTGGTCGTAACGTCGTAGAATGTCGCAGACAATAAATTGCGGGTCGTTGAACATGTCACATTTACAAGACGCTTCCTCCTTCGAACGTCGTTCACAACTTTGAATATTCGGACACGACAATGGAAATTTGTCGCCCATGCCCATGACACAATCGTGGCAAAATCTGGCCGAGATCGTGTAGTCTGCACAGGCCATAAGTCAATGGCACAGATACTGGTAGATACTGTAGCTGGATGGAGTTGGTACAAACATGTCCATGTGCATACAGTACATACAGTATGCCCATACTGCAAGGCCATGCATACATCCATACATGCACACACACGTCCACGGGGGGAATGGCATGCGTGCGTGTGTGTGGGGTGCCAGTGTGGGGTGGCAGTGCTGAGGGCTGGCGGTGCGCTGGCGGTGCAGGGCAGGCGTTCCCAGATGGATCGGGTGGCGTAATCTTAGTCCCGGATTCCCGTGGCTGCTCCCAGCCGTCAGTCAAGGCCGGCGCGGCCGCTTTTTTCCCAGGCTCTCCGATGTCCAGCCCGGAATATGATAGGCTCCTCCTGACACGCGGGACAGCGGAAAAGATACTGACACACACACACACACACACACACACACACACACACACACACACACACATAGCGGCTGGGAAAGTGCTTAACCGCAAAAGGGGGGAACACGCGACAAGACACACAGGTACACACACACACACACACACACACACACACACACTCTCATAGAAGCACACACAGGAACTCATGGGCAGAAATCAGACACAAGGGTGACCTTTGGCTGTCGAGAGAGAGAGAGAGGGGTAGACAGAGAGAGAGAGAGGGAGAGAGGGAGAGGGGGGTAGACAGAGAGAGAGGGAGAGAGAGAGAGGGAGGGAGAGAGAGAGAGGGAGGGAGAGAGAGAGGGAGAGAGAGAGAGGGAGGGAGAGAGAGAGAGGGGGGTAGACGGAGAGGGAGAGTATTTAGGTAAGAGGTGAGAGAGTGGCATGCTGACCACGGAGGAGAGGAGAGAGGGAGATCAGTTGCCCTGAAGGAGGGGAGGAGAGAGGGAGACAGGGATTTGGTTTGAAGGAGGAGAGGAGAGAGGGGGACAGGGAGTTGGTCTGAAGGAGGAGAGGAGAGAGAGAGACAGGGAGTTGGTTTGAAGGAGGAGAGGAGAGGGGGAGACAGGGAGTTGGTTTGAAGGAGGAGAGGAGAGAGGGAGACAGGGAGTTGGTCTGAAAGAGGAGAGGAGAGAGGGAGATCAGTTGGCCTGAAGGAGGAGAGGAGAGAGGGAGACAGGGAGTTGGTCTAAAGGAGGAGAGGAGAGAGGGAGACAGGGAGTTGGTCTGAAGGAGGAGAGGAGAGAGGGAGGGTGGGAGATCAGTTGCTCTGAAGTAGAATGGACAATGACAATGAAAGTGCACTCAGAGAGCTCAGACAACCACCAAGGTTTACTGCCCCATCTCACCCTAACTACCCCATCTCACAAAGTGAATGGAAGTGTTGGGGGGGGCATACTAGGCTCTATACATACATAGATGAGGGAATGGCATATAGGCTCTATGAGATACGTACTGTAGATGAGGGAATGGCATATAGGCTCTATGAGACCCCTATATGAACTCCAAAGAAAGCATGGCAAATACTCAAACCATTCCTGTGTGTTGTCTTTGCATTTTAACGCTTTGCTCCTGGTCCACGGGAGCCTTCTCCATGTTACTGGAAACAAGCATCTCATTTAGAGATGTCAAAGACATCTGTGTCTCCCCTCTCCACAGACGCTGTTTCATCTCACTCTCTCGGATTCACAGCAAAGCTATTAGCTCGTTGTCATTCTAGCTGCCAAGAACATGCAAACAACTGGATTGATTTGTATTCATCAAGTGAAACACAGGGGAACATTTCATTTTAAGTAGCCTGTAAAGCCTTTTCCGTCAGAATGACAGTTTCAGGGTGATGGAGCATCATTTCCAAAGGCTGTTGTTGTCTGAAGAAAGCTCTGTCTGGTATTGAGTGATCCAGGAAACACTTCATATTCACAGAATAAAACATTGATATCCCCAAAGTCAAAACACATACAGTGTACACGTAACAAAAATAAGACAGGATGAAGAATTCACAAAGACTAGAGTTTTATGCAATGCATCAGTCATTCACTAATAAGTCTATATTCACAAATGTAAAGCCCACAACATCAGAGAATAAAAGAAAGAAAGAAACAAACAAACAAACAGACATGAGGAAGGGAAGGAGTGAGAGATCGTCACGCTCACTGTTATTCACTGATCTGACACTCAAGTGCTCAAAAGCCAAACCTGAGAAGAGAGAAAGGTAGAAAGAAATTAACAAAGAAAGGAGGGCATGAAGGAAGGAGGGAAAGAATGAGAGGCAGAGACAGGAGGTCGGTGCCATCAGTGATTCAGTCATCTTTCTGTCGGGCCCAAAGGCAGAGGAAGAGCTGAAGAAGAAAAGTGTAACGTGAGACTAACACAGGAGGTGTTGGGTAGGGTTTGAGAGGGCTGCGGAGATGAAAGACATGGAAGGTAGAAAGTGTACGTTGCATAGTTTGGAATCACTGCGGTGGACAGATCTGTGAAACAGGAAAGGCATGTTAGGTGGTGTTTGGAGTGGCAGCAGTGCATTTATGAAGCACACTGCACAGGTAGGCACAGTCTTCTGCCACACTGCTACACTATATGTGACCCTGTAAAGCGGAACCAGTCGTTTCGGTAAAATGTATTAAATTAAGTTATTGTGCTCACGTGAACGGCCATAAACTAAGCTTTCCAACGGTATGTATATCGCTAAGATAACCGCATCCAAAGTTGACATGGTTCTCCTGTCAGGATATGCCAGAAGAGGAGAAATCACCTTTTTAAGCGGCGCGTGCACAACGGGACTGACAGCAAATGTGTTGAATCTTCGCTGGGTTTAACAGTCAAAACGTATGTTTTTCCGTGAAATGTGTTCACGATATGAAACTGTAGACTGTATACAGTCAAATTATGCGAAAACGTGAAATTCAACATTTTAACCCGGAAGTTTGTTATTGTTGATTATCTCAAAATAACGTTGTGCGCAAAACTACTGATTTCGCTTTGAATGGTCACATATATGTACTGTTTATGTCCAGTATATGGTACACATACACTATATATGTACTGTATATGTCCAGTATATGGTACACATATGTACTGTATATGTCCAGTAGGGGAGAGAGGGGTAAGACGAGCCACTTTTTACATTTTTCATCACAGCGTCATGTCATTGACGTCTTTTTTTGCAATCTTCATACCATATCAAACTTCAAAGTGTCCTGCTACTATTTGACTAAAAAAAACATTGAAAACATTTTATAGACCCAGTGATATGCCCTTTTGAAAAAAAGTGGTCAAGTGGCTCAACTTACCCCATGCACGGGGTAAGATGAGCCAATGTGTGGGGTAAAATAAGCCAAAGCAAAAACTCATGTAAAAGATTGTTTTATTAAGTCTTTCATTGTTCATAACACAAAATATGACCTGTAAAAGCTATATCAACCAATTCAGCCTTTAAACTTATCTTAAAAAAACATTTAAAGTTTAAAAGGGATATAGAGTGGATGCATGGACCATATTATCTTGTTCTCATATGTTAAAATATGTTAAAATATAATTGTGTACATTATTCTCATATGTTAAAATATCATATTGTAATCCTTATCAAAAATAAACTCAACTGCAATTTAAAAACCTGATGTTAAAATATAGGCCTGATATTGTCAGGCTTTTTGTGGCTCAACTTGCCCCACCTCTTATGGCTCATCTTACCCCATTGCACCATTTCGGGAAAAAAATGCTTCTCATGACAAGCTAGACTAAGATTTGTCATTTTGATTAGCCCTCATATAATAGCTTATAAAGGCACTATCTCAGATATAATGTGTCTAAATGTTGTTTTATTCTTGTTTTCTCTAAATCATCTTACTTCTGGACAAACATGGAATTCACTCAGAGAGCAAAAAAACACATTATTCCAAATATCTTTCTTACCAAATTTTCCATGTGCTTCCCTTCTCTACTGATGTTAGGAAAGGGTCCCCTCCCCCTTAGAATGCTGTCATAAAATTAAATTTGTTTACCATATCCTAGAAAAAGGGTATGGCTCACCTTACCCCTCGGCTCATCTTACCCCTCTCTCCCCTATATGGTACACATACACTATATATGTAGGCTATCTTTCACACAGGAGATCTGGTATGGGTTGTATGGAGTTGCTTTGAACCCAAATAGGTAAGGTACCTGTTGGCAGTGTTTGGTTTCGGACTGGAGATCTTATCTTATGTCTTGTTTGTTATTTTGGAAATAGTGTGGTGAACACATGAATAAATCTCGACAGAGACACTGTGTATTTTCTAGTATAGTTGGACGTCACCGTAGTTAATGTCAACACATGAATATGGTGTGTGTGTAGGGGGAGTATGTTGTTTGTCACTGTAATATGGTGTGTGTTGGGGTAGTAGAGTTGTATGTCACTGTAACACATGAATATGGTGTGTGTTGGGGTAGTATGTTGTACTGTATGTCACCGTAACATATGGTGTGTTGGTGTAGTACAGTTGGACGTGACTGTAACACATGAATATGGTGTGTGTTGGGGTAGAAGAGTTGTATGTCACTGTAACACATGAATATCTATGGTGTGTGTTGGGAGGAGTTGGACTTCGTCGTTTGACGTTGAGCTAAAGTAAACATCTGATAAGTATTTTTTCATAAATTATGACATGTTGATTTAAAAGCCTATAATGTGATGGTCCACCAGAGCCAGGAACATTGACTGAGTAACAAAAATATGAACACCTTACAAGAATATGAACACACGAATATGGTGTGTGAATATGTATTGGGGTAGTAAAGTTGGAAATCACTGTGGTTAAGGTAAACATATGGATATTTAATGGTGTGTGTTGGAGGAAATCACTGTGGTTAAGGTTAACACATGGATATCTATGGTGTATGTTGGAGGAAGGTGGCGTTTGGTGTCAGTGTTGATGATGAGAGCTGAACATGGGAATCTGCCTGTCCTCTCTTACTCATGCTGGTGTGTGTGTGTGTCGCTCCCTGAGCTATATGGAGGGTAAATGAGCGATGGACAGACTGAAATAGGCCGTGGGAGAGAGAGAGATGGAGAGATGGAGAGAGAGATGGAGAGAGAGGCTGGTTACATAACCAGAGCGGGGGCTGAGCTGATCGCTTCTGATATCCGTTTGCTTTGGTGAGGGTGGCGGTGGGGTGGGTATTTAGTGGAAGACCCCCCAGTCACTGAGGAGATTGTTCTTGATAGGTGTGCATGTCCACACATGTGCAACACACATCGCATCGACCATTTCCTGTATCGAAGAAAACCAACTAATTATTGGTAATAATGTGATCAGAGTGTGGTTACATTGTTCACATCAATATATGACTCCTCAATGATCCCATGTTCCTGTAATACCAGACCACCTCATCCTAGTAGGCCTACATCCCCCCCGGGTTTAAAGAGGAACTATGCAGGATTGGCGATTTCATCTCTGGTTTCGGTTTCGTTTTTCGTTTTCGCTCGTTTTATGCTTGCATTTTCTCTGCAGAGCTTCCCCGACAGCTTTAGCGTGTATATTTATACATGTATAGGCTATATTTAAATATATAAATTGCAAGCGTGGTTCTTCGTTTCAGACTTCCAGATGTAAACAACGAGCGATCGTCTCCTGCAGAAAGTTGCATAGGGTCTCTTTAAGATGCCTAGTATTAGCATTTTTGTGCCAATGTCTGCTAGTCAGTGTAAGAATCCACACCATCTGTCTTCAGTGTGCAGTGATGATTGGCTTTTAGGGATGGTAGTCTCTTTAGTAGATGCTGGATTGGTAACTAGAGTTTTGGAGACTGAATCATCACTGTATTTATTGTAATGTTAGCTACATGTAAAGCTAGCTCACGTACGGGAGCATACCTATGTTCCCCAGGTCCTATGTTCACCGGGTCCTATGTTCCCCACTTTGTATGGGACCGGGGAACATAGGACCCTTTTTTTCTTACATTTTAGAAAGGGTCCTATGTTCCCCGCTTTTCCCAAAAAGGGTCCTATGTTCTCCGGTATGTATTACAACTGGGGAACATAGGACCCTTTTGGGAAAAAACGGGGAACATAGGACCTGGGGAACATAGGGATGACCCCCTCACGTACACCATAGGAGCAGTTCTGTTCTGAGCGGGTAATAAACAGTGAAATCAGATTGTGGTGTTTAATTGGTGTCCCTCTTGGGGGGACTTGGGGACTTTTGAACAACTTAGAACAATATTGACACAATTAAAATGACTATTTTAATGCGAATAATAATGAGAATATAAAAGCAAGTCTTGCAGTAGTAATACCCCTAAACATCCATTTAGAAGTTTCCCGAAGGTCCCACAACTGCCACTTTCAACTCTGCAACTCTTAAGTCATCCCTTCGGTGATTGGTCAGACGCTGATTGGTTTGCCATCCTGGTGTCTGAGGGAGACGTTGATACGTTGAGTGTTCCCACACTGATACTGGTACAGGGAGGTGGTGCCAAGCTAATATTTAGTTACCGCTACATTAGAATCAAAGATTCTAGAACAGAGCAAGATGGATCAGTTGCGTCAAAAGAATGAAGTACAGTACAGGGCGCCATTTTGGTAAGCTCAGCAACATTTCTGACACAGTTCCAATCATATAAACCCACCTCAACAGCTGTTTTTGCCGTTGCCAGCTGTTTTTTGTTTTGTTTTGTTACTCGGTAATGATCTGGCCGTGTGAAAGGCACGATTTATTACTTTTCGGCTTACCAAAATGGCGCCCATGGGGCGTTAGAATGTACTTCAAAAAATCCAACGTATTCTCCGGCCAGTGATCCATCTTGCTCTGTTCTAGAATCTTTGATTAGAATCACATTGCTTGTAAGCATAGCCAGTGTTTCCTGCCTCGATGTAAACAACACTTGACTCGCTGGATGTGTATCCTACGCGCTTCAAGATATGGCTGGTGAATTTACTGACTGGTAGCCGGATAATACACCATATTAAATATTAGACTACCTTTGCCTAAAATTAGACTGCGGCTGAATAAATGATTATGATATGTATAAAGGAATATGTTCTTCTGAACCACACACATTCCAGGGTTAGGTTTTCTGTAGGGTCAGGGACTGGGCCTGCTGCTGATCTTGTGCCCAGTATGTAATGTGCTAAGTGTAGCCAGAGGGTAACCAGAGCTCTCCACTCCAGCCTGCTGACACCCGCTTACATTTTGCCCCCTCTTGAAATGTTTTACTTGGCCGCAAATTTGAGCGTCCTCTGTCAGGCACTAAACTGATGATTGCTTGCTCTGAGGAAGATTTGGTGGCCTGTCTGGTCGGACAGTGCAGTGCATTGTCGCTACATCCAGGCCTGCTGCTGTACAGATCCATCCATTATGACACACACACACACACACACACACACACACACACACAGGAACTCATGCTCAACTCTACACACAGTAAAAAAAAAAAACAGACACATACAGTACATAGGAACTCATGCACAGAAATCAGACACTACATTGTCGTAATACCCAGGTCTGGTGCTGTCCAGGCCCATTTCACTAGAAGGCCACTTAGATAATGCAGACCTCTCCAAAGGCCAGACGCCTTATATCACTGTAGTAATGAAGGGAAAAGTAATGAAAAGTGAACCCACTCTGTGATCTGAGCCAAAATGTTCACTTCTGTGGTGGCTCTCCACCAAGTTTTGTAAAAATGGACTGGATAGTTTCCACAATAGTTTATCATCATCCTGCTAACAGACAGACAGACAGACAGACAGACAGACAGACAGACAGACGGACGGACGTACCAAATGGCAAACATAACCCCAGTAACTGCCATGTGGGAATACTGTACTTTGGGAATACTGCCATGGGAATACTGTACTTTGGGAATACTGCTATGTGGGAATACTGTACTTTGCTCTTCATTGTACCTGTTTTGTCAGTGCTTTGGTTTTCTGTTGGGATCGCTCTCGGTGAGGCAGAATGCATGATGGGATGTTGAGCCGTGCCGCTAAATCCGCTATTAAAACAGACAGGCTTTGTGGTCTGGCAGCAGAGCTGATGGCAGACAGCACTTCATCTCACACACGGCTCTCTGTGGTCCCCTCTCTGGTAGCTCTCGCAGCTCAAACGGTGTTTTCAGTCCTTTCAGCTGCAGGATGAGGTCCTACAGTAGATCCTTCATAGTGTTTATAACGGACAGGCCACTCAGGCCACTCCATCTCATCCATCAAGTGTGTGTGTGTGTGTGTGTGTGTGTGTGTGTGTGTGTGTGTGTGTGGAAGAGTGAGCATGTGTGGATGTGTGTATCATGTGCATATGTGTGAGTAGAGAGAAAAAGCTGCGTGTGTGTGTTTGTGTGTGACTATATATACAGTATATATATATGTGTGTGTGTGTGTGTGAGAGTGTGCGCGAGCAGAGCAGAGCAGTAAAGCTGCTGAGGAGGATCCCTGACCTGAGAGGGCCGGCTGCTCTGGTCAATCAGCAGAGGGACGACTCATCTATCCAGTCGTTCCTAGACGCAGCGTCATCATCACTGCTGTTACCGGACAGCAGCGCACTAACTCGCGCGTCTGACGACGCTCTCCGTCGCTGGGTCACGCTGCTCTCACACACACACCGCCACACAGCCTCCCTCCGCGCGCCTCTCACATCTACGGCTAACGGCTAGAGCGCCTCTCACATCTACGGCTAACGGCTAGAGCGCCTCTCACATCTACAGCTAACGGTTAGAGCGCCTCTCACATCTACGGCTAACGGCTAGAGCGCCTCTCACATCTACGGCTAACGGCTAGAGCGACTCTCACATCTACGGCTAACGGCTAGAGCGCCTCTCACATCTACGGCTAACGGTTAGAGCGCCTCTCACATCATGGCTAACGGTTAGAGCGCCTCTCACATCTACGGCTAACGGTTAGAGCGCCTCTCACATCATGGCTAACGGTTAGAGCGCCTCTCACATCATGGCTAACGGTTAGAGCGACTATAGTTGAACTCTGATTGCTTAGTGCTTCCCATTAAGTCAACACCGGCGCGTTAGAATAATATCTATATATCTATATTGTATCCGAGCAACCCATTAGGAGGATGAGGATGAGGATGGTCAAGGATGAGGTCAAAGGTCACACGGCCCACTAGTCTCCATGGTAACCGCTGAAGCGTCTCCGGCTGAATTTACGAGGGGGTTAGCCGAGGAAGAGAGAGTGGGGGGGCTTTGGGCGTGGCACGGGCGCTCGCGCAGCCTTCTAGAACATTCTGAGACTAAGAGTCAGCACAGTTCTACAGCAGCACTCTACGGGTGCTCGCGCAGCCTTCTAGAACATTGTAAGAGTCAGCACGGTTCTACAGCAGCACTGAACGGGTGCTCGGCGGCGTCGCCTTGACCCCGAGTGCACCGGGCGATGTGTGTGTGCGATCGATCGGCCGGGCCCAGCCTGAGTGAGAGAGCCATCCGTCAACACACCACTCAGGCTCAGATCAGGGCTGAGATGCAAGGCTGCACACACACCACCACACCCAGCCACACACACACTTACACCAACCCTCTCAACAACACACCACCCAGCCACACACACACTTACACCACCCCTCTCAACAACACACACAGGCTCAGATTAGGGCTGAGATGCAAGGCTTCACACACCACCACACCCAGCCACACACACACTTACACCACCCCTCTCAACAACACACACAGGCTCAGATTAGGGCTGAGATGCAAGGCTTCACACACCACCACACCCAGCCACACACACACTTACACCACCCCTCTCAACAACACACACACTCAGGCTCACACACGCACACACACATAACTGCACAGACACACACACAGATACAGAAATATAGAACCACGCTTACATACATACCCATACACACACACATACACACAGACACACACACACATACACAACCACTTCACATACTCTCTTTCTCCCTGAGTCTCAGCCCTGCTCCAGCTGTGAGTTCCACTAATAGTGGCAAGAGGAAATTATGAGGACACACACACACACACACACACACACACACACACACACACACACACACACACACACATTCCCCAGCTCTCTCTGACACCCCGCTCAGCTCCAGCTGTGAGTTCCAGCGATGGCACTGGGGAAATGATGAGGACACACACACACACACACACACACACACACACACACACACACACACTGGCTGGCTGGGGAGAAGATGAGGATAATTACACTAATCCTCCTAATCTCACGAGCCGGGCCGTGATGGCGGCAAGCGAGCGTTCCTGCGGGGAGACGTGCCTATCGTCCGAGCACGGCCCACTCCGCCCGCCCCGCACGCAGACGAGACGTCGACGTCAGCCATCGCTTTAATTGACGCTCCGATAGTCCAGCCGGCGGCCTCCGAGAGCACTGGAGCGCTCGGCGCGATCGATCCATCGAGCGCCGTCGGCTTGGAATGTGCTGCGCAATGTGTGAGGTCTTCAGGGATTGGCGAGGTGTGTGTGCGTGTGTGTGTGTGTGGGTGGGGGGGAGGGGGGTGGATTGGGGTGACGAGGGGAAGAAATATGACAGCCATTTTAGCACCGCTATTGGAACAAGGAAATTGAGTTACCTAGACCCGTGTTCAAAGTTCCCTCTGAAATTGAAAAGTTAGCCTGTGCCATGAAGTGTGCTATTTTTATTTGGTAATAATTCTTCATTTCTGCACTTCCTAGCATCTCCTGCTCTAACAAAACATGTCCACCTCATTGCTTTGCCCAAGGCTTCTATAGTGACTCCATGTAAGAGTGAGAGTCTATTGCCTTCTAAGAATCCGTCATCTCCTTGACCTCAGTATAGTTCCTATAAAGAATGTAAGTATGTAAGGCAAGGTTATTCATGTGGCATATTCCATACATAAAGAAAATACAGTGTGATTTACACAGTGCAAAAGTCAACGGTTGATGCAGAAGTCAACGGTTGTTGATAATTAATAGATGGTTATTTTAGCGCAACAGCCAATCAAGGCACCATGTTGATTGGCTCTCATTGTTTATGGCTCGGCCTCTGTTTACTTCCTGTTTACAGACCCAGGTCTGTGTACATGCACCAGCATGTTTTGCAGAATGAAGGACTAAAACAGTCTGAATTTGAATTAGACCAAAAAAAAGTGCTTTGGATTATAGAATCACAGACTCTACCTTTAATTTGTTATCTCAAGAGCACATTAAGTGAGGTGCTGTAACTCTTAGGCAGACAGCAGCCGTACGCGGGCCGTGAGCAGGCCACATGTGGGCCAGAGCCGTGTGTGAGTCGTTCGTGATCTGGGTATTGAAGAGTAAGCAAGCGGCTCAGTTGCATAACTGGACCTGCATCACTTGATGTGAATGGTTACATAACAATGCAAGTATATCCCGTGCCTTATGTTTATGGTAATATAGTGATCACACATTATTTGAAGTCAGAGAGAAAAAGCTCCTATAAGTACAGGTTGGTCAATGTCAAATTCTGGCAGGAGCACTGGTTCTATATGGGTAGCGTGTGTGTGTGTGTGTGTGTGTGTGTGTGTGTGTGTGTGTGTGTGTGTGTGTGTGTGTGTGTGTGTGTGTGTGTGTGTGTGTGTGTGTGTGTGTGTGTGTGTGTGTGTGTGTGTGTGTGTGTGTGTGTGTGTGTGTGTGTGTGTGTGTGTGTGTGTGTGTGTGTGTGTGTGTGTGTGTGTGTGTGTGTGTGTGTGTGTGTGTGTGTGTGTGTGTGTGTGTGTGGTGTGTGTGTGTGTGTGTGTGTGTGTGTGTGTGTGTGGAATATGTAGTTTTTGTTGTACTGTGACACAGACTAATTGGAGTTATTCTAGCTTAGATTATTGAGTTTAAGCCTGCTGGATCAAATGGGGGGATTTGCTAAGAAGCTGAACAAATCTACACCATTCAGTTCCTCGTCATTAAACTCATCTAAACATGAAAGATTGCTGGATTGGAGAATTTAACATCTGACATAAAATAATGTGTTTATTCAGGCTCAGATTCCTGAAAATAATGGCTGCCACTCTCTCCCAGGCCCTGCATCTGTGGCTCCCACACACAGCTGGAATATTAGACCTCCAAAAACTTTTTGTATTATTATTATAATTATAATTATAATTATTATTATTATTATTATTATCTTTCATTTATTTGTAGTAGGGGAGGACTAAAACGATTTGAAATATCCCTGGTACAGTATCCAGTAGCACCAATGCACATCTCATATAGAGAATAATTACATTAACTCTATGCATACACCTAATGCCTATGATCTATCTTGTAGTAGCATCTCAGGTGCACATCTCATTTAAGCATAATTACATTAACTCTATGCATACACCTAATACCTATGATCTATCTTGTAGTAGCATCTCAGGTGCACATCTCATTTAAGCATAATTACATTAACTCTATGCATACACCTAATGCCTATGATCTATCTTGTAGTAGCATCTTCTACTGTTAAGTCTGAGGCACACGGGTCTGGCAGACACGGCGGACACAGCGCTTATGGCCTCTTGCTGTAAAGAATAGCTCTCATGTCACGCATGACATAGCACGGAGTCCATGGGCTGTCTGAATCCATGTCAGATTTGACAGCTTTTTCAATTCTCCAATCCAACAATCTTTCATGTTTAGTTGTGTTTAATGACGAGGAACTGGTGTGGATTTGCATGGTCAGTGAGGGGACATGTCGTTTTCTAATCTGAATCATTTGATTGTGTGCTTTAACAGCACATTAACAAAAAGGACACTTATTTCATTAAGGAAGAGAGAAGGAGGATTCCTGTCTCTGCAGGTGGAAGCTGATTTTCCCACTGCGGTCAATCATTTATCATGCAATCGTGTGTCATGTAGCCTGCTGCTATGGCCACTGTGTCTTCAGGTATGGAATAGCAAGTCCTTGTCAAACAGCTGAACTGCGTGCAGAGTGTCATATTAGTAAAGAAGTCTGCTTGCTGAACGTGTCATCTTAGTAAAGAAGTCTGCTTGCTGCTTGTGTCATATTAGTAAAGACGTCGGCTTGCTAATTGTGTTTCCAAGGCGAGATCTCACTCCTCTGGCATGTAGCCAAACCCAGGTGTGCAGTTGACTCACATGGACATTCCTCTCCTACCATTATAGTGACGATGCCAAACTGGCAGTTACAAACACAGTTTAACACACGCATGCACACACAGAAACACACACATTCCTCTCATTATAGCGATGATGCCAAACTGGCAGTTACAAACACAGTTTAACACACACATGCACACACACACATTCCTCTTATGCAAGGAAATGTCATTTCCACGCAACACGAATTAAGCAACAGTTGGGGGTGGTTATTCAGACCTCAGGCTACTTAATGCTCATACCAGCCACACACACACACACACACACACACACACACACACACACACACACACACACACACACACACACACACACACACACACACACACACACACACACACACACACACACTCACACACACACATGCGCGCGCATTGCCGCTGGTGCTAATGGCTAATGGCTAGGGTGGGGGCTCTCCAACAAAAGCCCCCCCTGCCCCTTTGCCTCTCCTCCGCCCATGTACCTGTGCCCCTGGGGGTAGTTATGGCCGTCTTGATCAGGAACTGCCTCTGGCACAGGGCTGGTCTGAAGTGGGTTTAGACGTGTGGGCGTTGGGAAGTTCACTGGCTGCATTCCTGTGTGTGTGTGTGTGTGTGTGTGTGGTTCAGCAAATGTGGGGTGGTGGTAGTTTTATGTAACCGCTCACACGTGAAAAACATTCTTTCTCACAGTAATGACAGATAATCTCCTGCTCTGCTACATGCAAATTATGCACAGCACGCCCACAGGCAGGGTATAGAGGTGAATACCCACACACACACACACACACACACACGCACACACACAGGCACGGTATAGAGGTGAATACCCAGCGGATGTGTTTACCCTATATGGTGAAATATTATGGTCTGTGCTTCTGCTGCATGGAGCTGGACTGGTGATGATAGAAAGTGCTAACAACAATAGGCCTAGTACATGGGTTCAGTGCAGTGCAATCACATACACACACACACACACACACACACACACACACACACACACACACACACACACACACACACACACACACACACACACACACACACACACACACACACACACATGTCTAAAGTGTACACCTTGCCTGTTGTGTTGTTGAAGCGTGAATACGGGACGGATCTCTGATTAGAGCAGAGTCCAGGTCGCCTGATTAGCATGCCGCAGCTGTGATTAGCTACTTTGTTCACACTGCAGAACTTGCATGCAGACACTTGGTGTCTCAAGTTGTGTGTGTGTCTGTGTGTGTGTGTGTCTGTGTGTGTGTGTGTGTGTGTGTCTGTGTGTGTGTCTGTGTCTGTGTGTGTGTGTGTGTGTGTGTGTGTGTGTGTGTGTGTGTGTGTGTGTGTGTGTGTGTGTGTGTGTGTGTGTGTGTGTGTGTGTGTGTGTGTGTGTGTGTTGTGTGTGTGTGTGTGTGTATCCCCGCGGCAGCCCATAGGATCCACCTATAGAATCTGTACAGAGTTTCAGTGGACATAAATAATGTTCTTCCCACGCAGAAAACATTCTATTTTGCTGGT